>NC_056748.1:957096578-957224078 GCF_019279795.1 Protopterus annectens | reverse complement strand
GAGGTGTCCTAATTTTACATAGAAAATCAATGAGAATTCCAGAAATAGTTGACTCATACTCAAGCAATGATGGAAAAAGCTGCAGTGGTGCAGCAGTAGCATTGTCGCCTCACAGCAAGAGGTTCTCCCATTTGATTCTCGGCTGGAGCGCCTTCTGTGTGAAGTCTGCATGTCCACCCCACGGTCAAGTGGCGTTTGAAAGACATGCGTAGAATGGGTGTGCCTTCATTGAAGGTTGGACGTTGAGCTGGCACCTCAGCACCATAAAAATCTACTGCCAATCATTAGCGGACCAGAGTTCCATTGTGGCGACCCCTAACCCCTAAAGCCAAAAGAAGAACAACTCAAGCAATGATGGCATGCTTGCGTTAATCATATCTAAAACTAGATAAAAAGATGTACACTTTTGCAAACACCTACTGGATACCGGGTATTGGGACTAAAACTGTGAAAAAACATTTAGATTCCATAACATTAAAGTCTAAAGGTGAGTTACTATTAGCAGGTGATTTTAATTATATCTTGTCCTCCACTGATACTGCAAGCTTCAAGCCCTTCAAGAGGTCCCCTGTTGCCAAGCACTTGAACAACTACATAAGACAGAAACCTAATTGACATTGATGGTATAAAATACCCTACCTGAAGTATTCACTACTCTTACAAATTTTGCACACAGACCAACATACACAAAGTCTTTGTAATCAGTTCTTTACTGGCCAAAACTGATAATGTAATGCTATCACCTTAAATGTAATGCTTATTACTGACCCCTTAAACTTCTGCCAAAGACTACCTGCTAATCTAGTAACAGTACAAGGATTTAAAGAATGATTTCTAGATTAAATAAAACTTTACCTAGACACAAATAATAATGGAGAGGTTTCAGGTATTATCCTATGGGACACTTTAAAGGCAGGTAAAGTCAAATGTTGGTATATAAATAAAAGGAAAGAGTGGGATAAAAACTAGTAGATATACAAAAAGAAATTGATGAACTAAAACTTACATCAAATGACAAATCTGCATTAGCTGACATATGTAAACTGAACAAAGAATATCAGGATATCACGCAGCATAAAATTTCAATAAATCTGGAAAAAATCATATTACAATCCTACTCAACTAATCCCAAGAATATGCACAGCATTGAGATTATATATAAATATTTAAATGAAAAAAGTCATGTATAAAAGAAATAATATACACTAGAAATAATCAGACCATCAAATCAAAATTACAGATCTAAAAAATATCTTATGTTTTAAAAACCATTACAAGAATATTAATAATAATAGCTCATCTATAAGTGATAAGAAAAGTATAGACAACTTTCGTGCTAATAATATTCAAACAAAGCTATCCAAACACAATATTAATAACACAGACAAACCCTTTTCCTTTAAAGAATTAAAGGAGCAAATAAAAATCTTAATACAACAAAAATCAGGGCTAAATCATCAGGGCTAAATGGTCTAATTCTGGAATTTTACAAACTTTTACCTGTTAACATCTTGAAATTCTTGCTCAGTGCATTCCAAGAAGTTAAAACTACAGCAAACATCCCTCCCTCATGGAAGTAGTCTATCATCTCTCCCATCCTAAAACCAAATAAAGAGCCCGACCTTTGTACATCATGCAGGCCGGTTTCTTTGCTTGACATTGATTAAACGATATTTATGTCCATTGTAGCAGACAGATTATATAATATTTTTCAATATTAATTCATGAAGACCAAACCAGGTTTATCAAAAACAGAAAGATACAAGACAATGTAATTAGATTACTGACCTTAATAGACTTAGTAAAAAAGAAAAAAAAATAGCTTTCTATTTTAAGCCTTGATATAGATAAATCGTTCGGCTCCCTAAGTTGGCCATATATGTTTAAAGCTTTGCAAAAATACAATTTCTCCTCAAACTTTATAGGATTAATTATTTATTTTTATTTATTTATTTTTTTATTTTACATTTGTTAACTGGGAAAGTCCGACTGGATACATATCCATTTTCAGCGGAGGCCCGGGGAGAAAAGCTCCACGTTAAAAAAAAATTAGTAACACTTAAAATGCAGGTTACAGAGATATCTAGAAAATTAACAATAAATCAAAGACAGATTCAAATTTAGGTTACATTTAGAGAGGAAATAAAAAAAACATTGTTGATGATGGAATAAGTATAAAGGGAAAACAATCATTTAAGAGAAGTGTGTCTAAAAGAAAAAGGATTTTCAGTTAGAAAGTAAGGATGATAATTAAGAGAAGGTAGGTTAGGTAAGAAGGAGTTTATTTAGTATGGGCAGAATAATAAGTTATTTTCCTGATATTGGAAATTAGAGACATAAAAAGGAGTAAAGAAATATATAGTATGGGGATGTGGGAAGAAAAAATAAGGGTAATCACATTTGTGAGCTAAGTTTGGTTTAATTTTTTCTTGGTATATTTTGGGTTAGTTAGGGTTTAGACATGAGCATGACTATTTTTTGTCTTACCTCAGTCTGGTTATTGTATGGGTTAGTCAGGGTTTAGACATGGACATAGCCAGTCACTGTGCATGTGTGTCTTTAGAGATATTTTGAATTGAGGCAAGGAGCATTTAGTGGTTAGTTCAGCAGGAAGGGAGTTCCATTTTTTTCCAGCAGAGTTGGAGAATAAGGAATCTCCGGCTGAGTTGTTGGCTTTGGTCGTTTGTACTAGCATTCTGCTGGATTAGCGGAGGGATGCTAGGTTGCTATAGGGGTAATAATATTAGTCAGAATAGGGGTACTGGTAGGTTGGTAGAGGATTTTATGAATAACTACGAGTTGGTTATAGTATATTTGATTGGGTAGTTCTAGCCAGCCTAATTTGTGAAGATCATGACATTGGTGGGTTCTGTATGCTGAGCCTGTGGCAAATCTTGCTATATTGTTATAGCAGCTGGTGATTTTGTTGAGGTTTGATTTAGATAGATTTGTGAGGATGGGTGAGGCATAGAGAAGGGATGACAGAAGATGTGTGTGAGCTATGGCGGTTCTGGCTGTTGGGGTAGGAATTTCTTAATCCTATACATGGAGCCTATTTTTTTGTTTACTGTTTTTATGGTTTTGTCTATATGGGCATTGTAATTCAGATTGTTATCAATGATTATACCTAGTAGTTTAGTGCAAGGGTCAGGAGAAATTATGGTGCCATTGTTAGAAGTGACTGTAATTATTGGTGGTGTTAGCTTACGGGTGGGGGAGAAAAGTAGTAGTTTGGTTTTGTTTGGGTTCAATAAGAGATGACGATTATTAAGCCAGTTCTCTACTTTGTTGAAAGTGGTTTGGGATAGGGATTGTAATTCTGTGGGAATGGAGGCAGAGCAGATTAGCGTAGAGTCATCTGCGTACTGTATAGACGTTGCCTGTGGGATAACTTTGGGCAGGTCATTGATGAATATAGAGAAAAGGAGGGGACCCAGAATAGAACCCTGGGGTACTCCAAGGGTGACAGGTAAAAGGGGGGAATAGATTATCTTTCCACAGAACAGCTTGTTGTCTACCGTACAGATAAGAGTGGAACCAGCTGATTACTGGGTTATCTACGGACAGTGATTTGAGAGAGTCTACGAGTAGGTTGTGATTTACCATATCGAATGCTTTTGATAGATCGAGGAAGAGGGCAGAGGAGAGCAGGTTTTGATTACAGTTGTGATTTATTGTGTGAGAGGAGAGAAGGGCAGTGGTTGTACTGTGGGCTGGTCTGAAACCATGCTGGGATGAGGCTAGGAGAGAATTGTAAGTAAGGTGGGCTAAAAGTTGCTTCTGTATGCATTTCTCCATTATTTTGGCTAAGGGAGATAGTATGGCGATAGGTCTGTAATTAGAGAGTTCAGTGGAGTTTCCTCCTTTATGAAGTGGAATAATATGAGCAATTTTCCAAATGGAGGAGATGTAGGATTCCTGGATAGTACGATTGATTAAGATGGAGACAGGGTAAATTATTACATTAGTGGCCTTTTGTAGAAACTCTGCGGGAAGTAGGTCAGCTGCTAGTGTGGTAGGTTTTAATTTCTTAAGTTACGATTTGATATAGTCTGTGGGGATAGGCTCAAATTTTAAGGGGGGGGGGTTCACCTGAGTAGGTGAGATTGCAGTAGAGGAGGAGGGAGACAGATTATTAGCTAGGGACTTGACGGTTTCGGTGAAGAAAGTGTTAAAGGTATTGGCAACAGATTCAGGGGGTAGTTGTAAGGTAGCTGACGTGGTGGGGGTGGAAGATTTACCTGGGTGGAGCAGCTTATTCAGACCTGACCAGAATCTTTGAGGCTGATTTTGGTGCTTTTGCTATAAATTGAAATATTAGTTTTGCTTGTCTAACATAATAGACCTTTTTGTTTCATTTCTTATTTTTTGAATGTTATGTGGGCTTATGGGGATTTGGTGGCTCTCCATGAGGTCCATGCTGTATTTCTAGCATTAAGTTTTTGTCTAGTAGTATTGGTTAGCCATGGAGCAGTTTTGTTTTTGGTTCTGATTCTGCTTGTGGGAGCATACCTGTCTAAGATGGCCAGGAATCTGGTGTTGAATTCCAAGACTGCTTGGTCAAGGGGAAGTATTTTAAAACTGGCCCATCTGCATAAGCTTAGATCAGCTTGGAAGCTAGTTAGGTTAAAGTTCTTTGTATACCTAAGGGTTTTAAAGGTGGGTTGGTGAGACATGTCACCCCTTTTCCTGATTATATAGGCTAGGAGGTGGTCGCTCATGTCTTCAGATAGGGTGCCTGATTTGTATAACTGAGCTTTGTTATTTATTAAGATCCAGTCTAGGATGATTTCCTTTTTGTTGGGCTTGTTGATTCTGGTGGGGGTAGTAATAGTTTGGGAGAAACCATGTAAGTTAATATGGGTGGTGGGGAAGTTTGCTGAACAAGTTGTCCAGTCGATGTTGAAGTCCCCAAGAATGATTGTTTCTTGGGGGTGGGTGGAGGATAACCATTGGAGGGTGCTTTCTAAGGTGTTTATGTTATTGCCTGGGGGAATATAACTACATACTATGTTTATAGATTTGTTTTTGTTAAGTTGGATTCTTGAGATGATTGTTTCGGTGTTGGTAGTTATTAGGTCTTGTGGGGTGCTAATTGTGGTTAACTCGAGAGAGGATTTATATAGGATGGCTACTCCACCTTCTTTTCTACCTTTATGATCCAGTCTTATTATATTGTATTCGGGAGGGTAATATTTCATTATCGGGGATAGTGGGTTTGAGCCAGGTTTCTGTAAGGCAGAATACATCAGGGGAGTGCATGTCCAGGAGTGCATGCAGGTAGTGGAGTTTCTTATTTATACTTCTGATATTTAGGTGACAGACTAGAAATTATTTGGGGGCATTATTTGAGCTTCTTATGTTGGTAGGAGTTCCATTTATGGGGTTAGTGGTAGCTGGTGAGTTTGGGCCAGGGTTAGGATGGATGTCGCCGTCAACTATGAGGTTAGGTAATATACTCCTTATGAGTTTGGTGAACTTTAGTAGGAGTTGGTAATAGTTCTTAGTTGGGTTTAAGTATGTAGGTAGTATAGGATGGAGAGGTTTTGGAATAGTGCAGTAGGTGAGGAGGTGGGGTAGTATTGATGGAGGGATGTGTGTTTGGATACAAGTGGTTGTAATTGATGTTGGATGCTGAGAGTTAGGCAGGTAGTGGAATTCATAGGCGGTGAGAAGATAAAGTATTATAAGTGGGAGTATGAGGTAGTACAATGGTTTCAGTTTTGGAGATGAAGTGGGAGTTAGTGGATGCATAGTGGCTAGGGTAGTAGATAAGTTAAGAGAATATGGGTGTCGTGATAGAGGAGACTGAATGTAGGAGAACTGGGAATAGGGGAATGGGTTTGTAGAAGGATAAGTTGTGATAGGATGAAAGTGGTTAGTGGGAGTGGCCAGTTAAGTAAGGGTGTGGTTAGGGTACTATAAGATTAGGAGTACTGGGGGCGGGTGAGAATTGGGGGCAGGATAGGGGAGCGGAGTGAGCCCGCAGGGCGAATGGAGCAGGAAGAGCCAGAGAAGGACAAAATGCAGGGAAAACAATCAGTGGAGTGCTGATTGTTAGGGTAAGTTCTAAAAGGAGATAGTGAATTGTGCAGTTGAGAAATATATGGAAGAAGTGGGGTAAAAATGGGTCTATCAGATAGCTAATTATAGTGTAGAATGGTTGTTTGAGAGAGATTTGTAACAATGGAGAAAAATTATGCAAGGAGAAAAGACCTGGGAGGAGGGTGCCACCTAGTGGGCAAAGGTTGTACTGCAAGCAAGGCTACTAGCAGGGTTTGCAGCTCTAAAGTGTTAAGGTAGGTTAACACAGGAGTAGTATAAGGAGGCTATAAGAGTGGATACTCTGTTGGTTGGGAGGGGGAAAGGTTTGGCTGCTGGCTATGGAGTTTACAATATGCACCTGGGGTGGAAATAACAATTGTATCTTTAGGTAACAGTCAGTATAAAACGTACTTTCTTGTATCATTTAGGGGAAAGATGCCCAAAGAGGTTTGTCTATGTTCCTTAGCTTGGGGAAGAGGCAGCAATCCTGGACAGGGTAATTAACCCAAGACCTAGTACAGGTCAGGCGATTGTAGTGCTGGGTACACAAAGGGAGAAAAAAAAGTGGTGATATAAGCAGTAGGACTAACACACACACTAAGCAAATTACTAGTAAAGGCAGTACATTAGATATCACATTAGCCAAGAATACACGTTATTATACTAAATATTATACTAAATATGCTTTTTAGGTTAGTGCAAGCATGTGCAAGGTAGATGCAGTTGAGACTTTAATACAGTAAGTTCTTACTTTCAGCTTATCAATAACTCTACAGGTCCGCTAAAATAAATCAGTAGAAAAGTATTAAACGACCAATGGTCTAACATTCAGCTTAACAACAACTCTAAAAGGCCGCTAAAATAAAGCAGTAGGAGAATACACTAAGCGACCAAAAGTCTAGCATTCAGCTTAACAACAACTCTACAGGTCCGCTAAAATAGAGCAGTAGAATGAATACATTAACAACCATTCGTCACATTAAACCTATATGAAAAGCCCATAGCCTATGTAAAGATTGGATCTGATCTATCTAGCCCATTCAGAATATTAAGAGGTACTAAACAGGAGTGCCCCCTCTCCCTTTTACTCTTTGCATTGGCTGTTGAGCCTCTTGCAAATTATGTTAGAAATAATGACAGCTTTAAAGGATATAAAGTGTCAGACAAATTATCCCCCAAGATACAACTGTTTGCTGATGACCTACTAATAACTTCTAATGATATTGAAAATTCACTAGATCACCTATTACATAATCTAGACCTCTTTGCAAACATCTCTGGTCTAAAATTCAATCACAACAAAACTCAGGCACTTCTAGTGAATAAAAATGTTGCTATGAAACTTAGATCAAAAAGTGACATAAACTGAGATGGCATGCATATTAAATGTCTAGGTATCATTATTGAATCTAATTATAAAAAAATCACATCTAATTACCAACAACTTATAAACTCAATTACTAGTCTATTTCTAATTGACATTTGGAACAGACTGTTCTTCACATTTGAAGACAGACTAATCAAAATGGTACTGTTACCTAAAATCTTATTCATTGGCCAAGCTCTAATAATTCCCCCACCTGTCAAAATTAAACAAAAAATTAACAACTTATTACTCAACTACCTTTAGTATCCCCAAAAAAAAAAAAAACAAGAATTTCTCTTCTCTGGCACACCACAAGCTGGGATGAAGGAGGTATAGGATTTCCAAATATTGATTTTTATTTAAACTCTGCATTTATTAACATAGTGTTGCTTTGGAATAATACTTCTTGTACATCATATTGGAAATCAGTACATGAAACCTTATCTCTAAATAGTAATAGGACATTGCTTGAACCATATTCTCAAATACATATAAACATCTTTATATGGATTTTAAAAATATACATTCAAAGTGAAAGATCAAAACGTGTTCTCACACCTCTTATAAACCAAATATTGCTGTTTAAAAAGCTTATGTTCTCTAATCAATTAATAAGGAATTTATTAATTATGTTTCCTATTGCTTGCAGAAATGAATCTTTGATATATTTTGATACTCAGAAAATGTTAGAATTTAAGAAGGTCACCAAGTTCTGCAGACTATTTGATCAGCAGATAGTTTGCAAAATTGCAATTGGCTGGACATCCAAACTTGTAAGGATTTTATACATACTAAGGTTAGGTAAGGTTATCATTAGAGGCATACAGTAAGAGTAACTTAAAATTTTGGATTTTATCTCAACAATTATTAATAGCTCACCCAAGAACATTTCATACATATCTGTTGTTATAAAATCCTCAGAAATTATTTTAGCAAAACAGGTGTTTCTTTTTGGAATTATTCAAGTGAAGTTAATAGACAAGTATTCTCAGAAAAAGATAAAAAAACTTTGTTTACAGCCGGTGAAGGAATCCACATCTTCCCTGTTCTGGCATGTTTACACATGGAAATTTTTACATAGATGTTTTTTCACCTCACATAGACTAGCAATAATGTACAAGAAAGATGAAATTAAATGCTGGAGATGTGGACACCCTGATGCTGAGTGGATACATATGGTTGTTAATTGCAAAATAATTTCCCCATGTTGGTTAGACTTTGTAAAGCTCTATGGAATGACAATTGTATAATCTCTGACTCTCTTATCCTTTTCAATGTTCCTGAAGTCATTCCTAAAAAACAAACATTTTTACTATGGTCTATCCTCTCTATAGCAAGGAAAATTCTAACTAAAAATTGGAAATCCCAGTCTACTCCTGTCTTTAAAGTTGAGTTTATTCATCTTGTGAAATACATTTATAAAAATGAGATTACTACTATAAAAGCAAGGACTAACAACACAGTTTATCACAATTACTTGGACAAAATTGTCTAATCTGTTAGAGAAATATTAAGTGTTCTATGTATATTGCTGTTTTAGTTGTTATGAACATTGTATATAGTTTAGTTGCTTTTTCTTGTTACTCTACTGTTAAGTTATTGTATTATTAAATGAATAAAAACATTCTGGAAAAAAAAGAGAAGGGCCTATAACTGAGGCAGAAGAGAATGGAATGCATTAAGTAGGGAGTAGATAGATATAACAGTGGAATAAGCAAGTCATTTACCCAGGGTTTAAGTAAGAGCAGTGCCAGGAGTCCACGAGTCAATAGTTTGCTAGGTTTTGAAGGTAGAACTGTGTTCATTTACGGGAATTTGATTTAAGAATTATTTAAAAATGTGTTGTATTTGTAGTGTAAGAGGGGTAAGATAAGATTAGATTTCCTAAGATAGCACTGAGCTTGAATCTGATTAGTAGTTAGTGCAGTCTCTTAGTAGATGTGAGAATGACTAGGTTTGGACAGAATATGACTCAAGAAGAGCCTGCGTCTCTGTAGGACAGTGTTGTGTAGTGCTGCGTGTTGCAGTACTGAACACTTTTTTATCCCTGCAAGGAAAATGAACAAAACCATTACAAAACTAGCTAGGAATTCAATCAAAAAAAGCCTTCTTCCATAACACAGTAGAAGTTTAATTTTAAGGCACCACTATCACTGGTACGTAGAAGCCAGCATTTGACCAAAACTGTCTAGAAACCTTATATGGCAGCAAATTTTAGGAAAAGCAGAGGAAAGTACTAGGTCAGATACCAGAAACTGTTTAGCAATGCAGTAGCAGCCATGCCACTGTTTGTTTTTCTTTATCTAAACAGTGAAAATGTACAGCAAAGCAGAATAAACTCTTAAACTCTGTAATTCACTAAGCAACTAGAAGTGCAAAGGAAGACATCACATTTCTGCTCCTTAGATGAGTACTTGGCTGAAAATGCCAACTTTGTTATTTCAGACAATGTGCTGTTGTGCTCGACCTGCTGGATCCTCAGCTCTGCTGTACTTACTGGAGCCTTTAAAAGGATAAAGGAACACAGGCTGGTTTACTTGGTGTACTGCCTTATAGAATTTGTACATGTGTGCAGTGTGCATGTTGTAGAACAGAAGAAGCTGACTCGTGTGCACTGTGCATGTCGTACAACAGAAGAAGCTGACTCATTAGTGGAGCATTTACTGTAATATTTCTCAAGACTTCCCAAACATATTGTTTGTTTGACCAAGTACCACAACACTGTATTCCTGTCATTGTACCAATAAGCTTTTCTGCTAAAAGTAAGAGGTAGAGTAAATAACTTGCTTCCAGATGGAAGAACTTTAGGATATTGATGACAGTGCACTAAAGTATATTCTCTGAGGTCAACATGCATTTGAAAATCACTCTCATAACCGTGGCTTTAGAGGGGAAGGAGAAGTGAATATGAGGATCCCTACACATTCTGTAGGTATAACATGCAGGGAAAGTGACCCTGGGGGAAAAAACTTTTTACTATATTAAGATATGTTATGTGCTTGGAATGGTAACTGACTAATAATTAAACCACTGTTTACAGATAATCTCCAGGAAGATGTTATTGGTACAGAGTTAACGAGGAACTCTAAATCTGCAATGAGATGTTTGCTAGTAGTACACTGCAGTAAAGAAAATAGCAGATTTAAACCTACAAGTCATTTGTGTGAGGAGAAGATAATGGATTAATGTAACTGTTCATCAGGCCTTTATCAATCAGCTAATTATCTTGTTAATCATTTTATACTGTTGACAAACATTAATTGTATACAATGCTGCCTTTTAATGTGCAGGTATTTCAGCGTCATCTAATGTGCAAAGGCCAAAAGCTACGAGTATGCCTGAGAGAGAAATTCACTGTCTGTCCCTGAGAAGAGATCCAAAACATGGATTAGGTAAGTAGAAGTGGTTTTATTAAGGTTCGCAATATGGATAGTGAGCGTCTCCTTAAAATAATCATACTTTAAAGACAAAATGGATTCAAGATCATGTGATGTAGTATCTTATGCCTTTGAGACCTGCATGAATACATTCTTGTATTCTGTACTTCAGGAAAGCGAGTATTAGTATTTCTAAGGTCCATGGAGGTTTCCAACTTGAAAATCTAGGCTGCTTAGATCCAGGAAGAGTAAAATGTAGTAATGGATAAAATAACATTTATGAAGTATTAGAATATAAGCAAAGAGAAAAGGGCAGGGGAATCCTAACTGAAAGACCCGCTCGGATAAAGTTTTTAATTGAATCTTGAACAGAAGCTGCTGTTTAAAAAGGGCTAATTAGTAGGCATATTGAATATTTCATAATTATAGGAATTAATCAGAGGATGTTAGAAAAGACTGGGAAGAGAGCTTGGATAAGCAATTAACAAGGAAACAATTTGAGAACATATATATGGCTCACAGCCCCAGCAAGGCTAGCCACCCAGTGGTGTAAACCTTGGCTCTAGTTAATTGTCACTGTCAAAGTGATACCCAAACCCCATGTGTAAAAACGGAAAAGGGGCTATAGATGGATGAATGGATGGATAGATTTATGGCTTACAGGCATGCAAACAAAGTCTAGAAGATTTAGGATTTTTGTTTGGTAGTATTTGTATGAATTATTTTTATACCTGAAGCAGACACCAAAGAATGTTTCCTCAGATAGATGGCAAATGTTGGAAGGATGATGGGGAAGAAAGAGCTAACAGGGAATATACGTTTTGGATGTGTGATGAGTCTGTCAGACTTCAAAAATTCCCTCCAGAGTTTTCTGTCAGAAATGTTAGGTGAGCCAATGAGTGTAACTAAGGAAATCATTTTTTGAGCTGGAATACAAGTTCTGAGTTGTCCAGACATAGTAAGGCCTTGCTAATTTTAATTCTGGTGTCTAACTGAAAAAAAAACTACTAGAGAATGTAAGTCAAAGTCTAAACTAACTATATTTGAAGTATTGAATATTGTAACTGAGATAAAAGAACTGGAAGTGAGATCTTTAGTGATGGATTGGAGCAAATTACATTGAAAAGACTAACTTTTGGGAATGATATATGCAAAATAATATTTTTGAGGAGTGAGATTTAACAGAAGGTAGGAACTGAGCAATTTATATAATGCTGGATTGATGATAGTTATACCAACCCCCCCCCCCCAAAAAAAAAAAAAAAACCTGTGAAGTATGTAATTAGGAACATATTAATATGGTTTGTTTTTCTTTTATGTATGTTTGCTTGCATCTTAAGTCTGAAAGTAGGTAGGTGGATGTTATTTTTTTAACTACTTATCTGTTCACTATGATGAGATATGTATGGTTCTGGAATATGAATTGATATGTTCCTTAGTACAGATAGATGCTGGAGAATTATAGAGAGCACAGGGCAGTCTAGACTCTGTGGAAAACCTGATAATGAGTGATGTAACAAAATCTCACATTATTCCAAAGACATTAATGGTGCATACGTAATACACACTTCTGTGTAAATGATCATCTTTTATTATTCTTTGTCACTGAGAGGGGATATGGTGATATGCAAGTCATGATGCTTTTGTGACTAAATTAACATTCCCCCTGCAACTGTGGCTTCATATCTTTTATATGTTGGAGTTTCATTTTAAGAACTGTGTTGCCATTTTAAACATGGAAGCTGACTTAGATGATTAAGGAGCTGTTAATGAGCTGTTTCTTGCATTCCAGTGGTGCAAGGTTTGATTCCTTCAGCCTCCATTGCCTAAATGTGCGACTCTGAGCAAGTCACTTAACCAGGCAGTGCTACAGGGCTGAGTGTGAAAAAGGTCAGTGCTCTACCCCAGAAACCAAATACAAATAAAAATAAAGTAAAAGAACATCAAAAATCACAAAACATATATTTTTTAAATAATTTTTACAAAAGATGCTTTTCGAAATAGTAATTTGCTTCATTCTGGATTGCTGTGTTGCATTTAAGTGTACCATTGCTCAGACTTTTCTCTATGAATGTGCCTGTATAGCCCATGAATCCCACCAGCAATCCACCCCCCCCCCCCAATATATACTGCAGTATGTTA
Source organism: Protopterus annectens (assembly GCF_019279795.1). Lineage (NCBI taxonomy): Eukaryota > Metazoa > Chordata > Ceratodontiformes > Protopteridae > Protopterus > Protopterus annectens. Next base: position 957,211,148 of record NC_056748.1, on the reverse strand, counting down.
CTTCTGTAACAAAATGAGATGCCTCCAGCATTGGTTTCACTTCAGGATTCTGAGCAAAGTCAGATGATTGACATGAAAGCATGTGAAACACCAAGCTGTCTTTAGATAGTTGACATTTCCAATTAGATATCAAATGGTTGGGTCTGATGAGCATGTAGCAGGTTTACATTTCTTGACTGCCATGGCAACTTATGATCATAAAAGTTAATCCTTAATTCTGTATTATTGTGTAATCTTCCCTGTAATTTTTCAGATCTCTGACTTCTCCCAGTAGATCTGAATGTCTTCTGAGAAATACTGGTGTAGTAAATGATTCCTTTGTTTTATTGCCTCTGTCATATCTTGCCCTGCAGTTTGACCCTGACACACTAAAAAGCATTTGTCAATGCAAATAAGACTTGCATTAGTACTGGAGTACAAGAAAATGGATGTCAGGTATGCATGGGTGTCTGTGCGTCCATATGTGTGAGATAAAATTATATAATTTCAGCACAATAAACAGATTTCCCATTAGTCAGTGAAGCCTGGAATTGATCTATATAACGATGTTGATTCTTCCCTCTGTATTTGCTTTTACTACCCACAAATACTACATATACTAATTTATGTTATTAATAACAGTAGTATATTTGTTATAGCTCATCAGTAGGATATGATGTTGACCTAAGCAGTCTACTAATTGCATAACACTTCAAGTACACTGCAGTTTACTACAGTTTCATTAAAAACAGAGCCATAATTTCTCTCATTTCATTATTTTTGACTAAAGAAAGGAACATTGATACATCGTTATTTTTCTTGCTTTATGTATATGTATTTTTATTTAACTTTGTTGTAAATGAAGGTACTTAAGTGGGCTTCTGTATTGTATAAAAATCACTCTGAAACCCTTGTACCTCTAACCCAAATCTTTTCTGAGGCCAAGAGTACTGTTCTGAGTCAGAGGCCCTAACAATGTCTGCAGGACCCACAATGGCTTCTAGACACTGTTCTCAGCTTCTGATGTGCAGATCTTGTGTAGGGGTATAAGCAGGAGTCAGTCCTAAATATCTGTGAAGGACCAGTGTCATGAATCTCTGATGGTGATTAATCAGATGCGTCCAGATCAAGAACTGTCATTGGTTCTTAATACCAGGAAGTGGAAGAGACTTTTCCCATTTCATTAATATTCATGAACACGCCAGAGTGATTGGGTGGTGATATCTTGGGGTTCAGAATGTACTCTTCCCTTGACAGTAAGAGCATAATAGTCCTCTGAACTACCCTTAATTTTTCATTTTATAGCTACAAAAGCCTGCACAGCTCTATTCAGTCCTTGCAGTGAGACAGAATTTGTAAGAAGCTGTATATCAACCATAAATACATCAAAAGAAAAGCAACCTTTAAAAAGGCAGAACAAAAAATGCTTTTTTTGAAATGGTCAAGCACCTTGCAATTTATTTATTTATTTAATATGTTTGTTTACCAGGGTAGTACACTAATCAGTACTGACCAATTTCTGGTTCAGCACAGGTGAAAGGCAAAATATTTCACGCACGCACACACTATAGTAATATAATGTAAGCAGTAACAGAGTAGTTCAGACTAATTACATAGAAATAAAAATGTGTATATACATTCTAGTGAACAAGTACAGTGCAATGTAATATATATATATATATATATATATATATATATATATATATATATATATATATATATATATTAGTTTCTAAAGTGGGCCAATCTTCAGTGAATCTTGTGAGAGGAGAAGAGACTGCATATACCAACTCTGAGACCCGACAGCAGTGGAGAAGAGGAGACTAAACTAGAATCAACAAAAAACATTCAGCAAAATGTCAGTCAATTAAATGACTGGAAACCTAAATCCACTATATATTGTAAAGTCTTCAGGGGGATTCAGTAAAGCCATTCAGTCATTTTTCACCTTGTGCACATGGCCACAGACAGTTTTAGATTCAGTAAGCGCCATGTAGAGGTGCACACTCCTGTGCAAACAAGGTAAACACAGTGACATGCTAATTACAATAATCAGCCAATCCAACATTGTGGAGCTATTCAACAAGCTATAAAGCATCTGCATAGAGTCTGTGATGGTTTTTCCTGCAAATTCCAAAACTTTTGGAATACAGCTATGGAAAGGAGTCTACACTGTACATGGACAGAATGTTAGGGGCTGCTGCTAACAGGCCTAGGCTGAGAAGAAGAGTTTTCAGTCCCTGTTTAACTTTTCACAACCTGCATGATGTGGAAATTGTAGGGTGCTACAGGCTGGACAGGGACACACTACAGGAACTCTGCAACCTATGTCATCCTCAAGCCAGAGCCAACTGAGGGGGGCCCATCTCATTCTAGACAAAGGTATGTGTAGCCCTTAGAATCTAAGCTACAGGTAGCTTTCAGATACCAACAGGGGACATGCTGGGGGTGTCAGTAGGTATCAGCATCCAGGCTCATCCACCACTTCCTGAGTGCTATGCTCCAACATGCCCGTGATCATATATATTTTCCCCGTAGTTCTGAGGAGAGGGACAGAAATATGCAGGAGTTCTGCTGTATAGCACATTACCCTGAAGTACTTGGTGCCATAGATTGCACACACACAGAAATGAAGGCACCACCCAGGGAACTGAGTAGGATGTACATAAATAGAAATGGCTACCACTCTTATCAACTGCCAAGTTGTGTGTAATGCCAAGGGTGTAATATTGAATGTGTGTGCAGGCAACCGTGGTAGTTGCCATGAGTCGCATATGTGATGCCTGTGCACTGGCCCAGCAATCAAGGAGACTCGATCCTCATCACTAACACGAGTGATGGGCATCCATATAGGGAAAGGATAATAAATACACATGCAGTAAAGTACAATTTTCCTTAAGAGCACACAGAGATCACAGTCAGTCTGGGGGCTGGTCTCTCCCTTTCTCTCCATATCTCCAATAAGACTCCCCACTGGCACAGCTATAGGGTCCAGATCTCAGCCTAGTGGGCAAGCTAAAACCTCCAGTGCCCTCTCTGTCCAACCAGTGCTTCGTGTCCCTGTCCAAGTAGCTGACACACACACACTTTGAGATATGAGGTATATACAAACATAGGCACTCCTGGGGAAGGCTGGCACAGGTTCTCCTGCTGTGCCCCTTTTACCCAGAATATACGGTAGTGCCACTTGCCACCACCCACTAATATGTATCAGCTACTAAAAAGCCCTTTTGAAAGGGTGTCCAATTATACTGTGCAATATTATTATACAAATGGTAAGTACAACTGAACAGTCAAGGCTTATTGGATTGGATTGGCCAGTATCACTGTATACCTATATACATGCAATGTACTCTAGATTTAAATTATCTCTACACAAAACAGCCACAGTTGAAAGGTTTAAACATATTTAATAATAAATAATAAAAACACAAGGCAATACTTCTTACTACACAGTGCTAGTCAAGAGTTCAGAGATAACAGAGAAATACTTAAAGTAATACAGTAGAAAAGTTCTGACAACAATACAGAAAGAAAAATAATCTTCCTAGTTCCTAGCTATATCTAAGAGAAAGCACAGTTCTAAAATAAACTTACATATAGAACATAGGCAGAATGCTGGTGAGTTGGATTTTCTCAAGACAAATGCTAAAATGCCCTCATTCTTTGCCCTTAAATTGATAACACAGTACCACTGATTCATTTCAGATTACATAATTTCTTTTTGGTTCCCAGGCTAACAGAAACTCAGAGGTTAATAGCCCTTTTGATCCTGCAGTTTGTCAGGAAGCCAGAGCAATAAAAGAAATTATATAAATTCTACCCATTAACCCTGTTCTCAAAACAGTAGGCAGAATGCCTCCCTCTACACATCTAGACTCCGAGTTTTAGATCAAAGAATTTCACAATGCTTATCAGTTTTCTTACAGCAGAGTGCACTATTGTTACATTTTTTTTCAGTTCAACATCCAATACAGTCTTTTCACATTTAAGAGAACAAGCCTGTGGCTTACCTTAATATTTACAAATGACAGAATTATCTACAATATTCTATCTAGCTAGGATGGCAACCTTCACCTCTCTTCACAGCATATATGGCACACCTCCCAACTTTACCAGATGTTTGCTAGGGGGGATATCCCACAGGGTCATTTACTGGGTGATCCAGACTGTGCACTGGAGCCACAGTAAAACACAGCCATAGAAGAACCCCATACTAAAGCACATGCTCAAACCAGAAATATTATAGAGCATGTGTTTGGGCTGCTGAAGCATGGTTCCAGTGCTTAGATACATCTGGGGGATCCCTGAAGTACAATCCATGGACAGGTACAGAAATAGTCACTGTATGTGCTATGCTATACAGTATAATTTTGAGGAAACAACTTCTGCAGGATCAGCAAGGGGAAGGGGGTACACATCCTACCATGGTCACCACAGCCATAGGCAGATGAGGAGTCAGAGGAGGAACTACCAGCTGTTGTGGGTATAGGCAGATGGTGTAGGTGTGCTCAGTATGCCCTTACATTGGCTAAGAGACACTGCATAGCATACTCACTCACCACCTAGGGGCCTAATCCCTTCCTTCTACTCACATACATATAGTAACATTGATGCCAGGCAACTCACACAGCCTTTACTTCCCCATGTATTGACTGTGTACTGCTTGCATCAGATAGTCAGCCCTGAAGAAAAACTGTGGCAACTGCTGCATTTACAAGGTCAGTCCAGAACCTGGAGCATATTGTTTAATAATATGAATGTGCAGCATATCCTTGTATTTTATTACTTGGTCCAGTATGCAAGTAAAAGTTGGGAGATTTGTACACAAAGTACCTTAACATGTGACAGCAGAGACTTGACTTTCATGTATCCATTACTTAGTAGTAGACCTTGGGCATCAAAGATTCACACAGTCGTACCTCTCAAAAATACTGATGATCAATACATGCCCTCAGTTTAGCACCATATGTTTGTAGTGGAAAATCATTAAAGAGAGAAGTTAGAAAGTAATGACACACATTGCAGTTTTTGACTTCCCGACCCCCACAAGATCATTCATTATAAAGTTGTGAAATTTTGATGCCATCAACTGTCTAACTGTCCAAGGCCAATACATGTCAAAGGTACAATTAACCGTTCAGCACCACAAATGCAGATATACTAAGCACTAAGTTAGCTATGCACCCTGGGCATCAGACACAAAGCTTGTGTACCTCTGAATTCAAACGATATGGCATAGAACAGTTATTACTTGCACAGGGTGTTGGGGGCAGGAAGCCTAGGCTAACACAAAAGGTCGGTAAGTGTGAGTGAGTAAGAAAGAGAAACAGGCAGACAGTTGAATACACCAACAAATGGCCATTGTGGAACAAAATGAGTGTGTGTGTGTGTGTGTGTGTGTGTGTGTGTGTGTGTGTGTGTGTGCGCATGCCTCTGTCTGTAGGGGTCCTCCAGGTGAAATTGTTGTGTGAGTGTCTGCGTGAACACAGCCAATTACTGTGCTAGCTCTACATCTTGGTATGTTGGACAGGTGTGAGCCTTGCATGTTAAAGGTGGCAGTTTATCGTTGTCATCCCCGACCACAAGAACTGGCTCTGCCAGGAGTTGCATTGGCATGACCATGGTCAGATGCAGTGCTGCTACCTGAATGTGACTGATGTCTGCTGGATAAGCTCCCTTAATGGGGAACACCTAGGACCACGATCCCATGGCCTGCCATGTCTGGGTGTGGATAGCACACTCACAGATGGAGCAGTGGAAGTACTGGTACTCTCAAAGCATGACTGGACATGGACACTGCTGACAGCAGATGATGTGGCTGACCTACGCCCATGTGGTTGCTGTTCCCATCCCAGCAGAAGTTCCATCACAGACACTGCTCATTCCAATGTGTCATTCATCCAATTCATTGAATTGGCAACATGGTGGAGGCAGTCATGCATGTTAGACTGTGTCACATCTACAACCCCTGAGCATTTGTCTGGAGAACCTATACGTTGAGTGGCACAGGAAGAGACAGCTGCACCAGTGGAGGAGGGACAGCAGGCCCCCTCCAAGCACCCCTATCAACCCTGCTGTGTGGCACCTCACCCACACTTTGGCTGTGGCCAGACTCAACATTCACTGAAGACCCAGTAGCCACACTTCCCTGATCAATGGCCTTGCCTTTCACCTGTCCAATATCTGTGGCCTCACTGGAATGGGTAGATGTAGGTCTACTGGTTGTGTCCAAAGGAATTTCATGGGATACCTGTATGTCACCCTCAGTGTCAGATTCAAACTCTGCACCCCCTGACTGTGCCTCGGTTTGGCTGCCATCATTATTAGAGTCTGCTGATACACTAACATCAAATGGCAAAGGGCCCACACTCCCACTGTCATGATCACCTGTGATGAAAAGCAACAAACACATGAATACATTAATACCTACACTACTATACTGCAATATATGCTAACAAAGTAATAGTGCTGCGCTGTTGCATACAGTACAGCAATACACACAACAGGCCTGACATCAACAGCATACCTCTCAACTGTACAGATTTTTGCAGCATGTCCAGATTTTTGCCTCAAAGTTTTGGTCCGTTTTTCATAAAATTGTGTTTTTCTGGCAAATTAGTAGCAAATCATTAAAGACTGAAATTACAAAAATAGTGACAGACATTGGAGTTTCAGACTTTGTACCATTCGGAAAATTCATGCTAATGTAAAGTCTGTTATTCTATCAACTTTCTAAGTTTGTAAGAGCAATATTTAATAATTGTTCCTATTTTTGGGCCTTTGTCCCACTTTTTTCATGGCTTTGTCCAGATTTCTTGCTCTAAGATGTTGAGAGGTATGATCAATAGCACACACTAAAATATTTCTTTAAATTTCTCAGCAGTACTGACATAAAAAATGTTTGGCTTACCATCTGCTGAAGAGATTCTCCTCTGTAATCCAGATGGTTCTGGAAGAACTTAAGTAGGAGGTAAGAGCAACATCATCACAGTTAACAGTAACACAGTGGTATACGTCCATTAAATATACTTCCAACAAGAACGTGGCTGTCAACTCAAACCTAAGCTAATAACTATAGCAGTTTTTAATCCCACCCCCAAAAAAATACATGCGACAGAGAAGTAATGTATTAATTTCAATTGATTTACTATACAACAGTATTCAACTGTTGAGATACCAAAGCCTACCTGGAAGCTCCTCCTGAGATGTGCTTCCTGTCTCTGTTGTTCCCACATCCAGGACATGCTGTACTGCACTCTGCTGTGAGCTGTCTGGATCCCTGATATTACCCAGGAACTCTTCATTCGGTGTTAGTGGTGGTTCCCTAGCAGGCCTTCCCCCTGTACCCAGGTGATCATGGCCCACTGCAGCTGCTCTCATCTGTGCAGCTGTAATCATGTCAGTGGCCCTGTGGTGCACCTGCTTGTATATCCTGCCGTGGTCACCCACCGCATTCAGATCAGCAACTATTTGTTGCCAAATTTGCATCCTTCACCTTTCCAGCAGAAAAGCACCATGTTGCCTAAAGGAATCCACTATGACCTGATTCTCAGCATTGGTGAAGGGGGGTTCCAAGGATTGTCATGTCTGGGTAGCATACTCCTAGGTGTCCTAAAAGACAACAGGAGGCTAACACACTTAAGTGTCACATAAGTACTGAATAACTGATTCCAGATAAAAACAGAAAAGGTAGCTACTCAGTATTACCCCTTGTAGAAATGTACAACAGTCTGCAGACATGAAATATGAATAACAGGCAGGATGCAAAACAAGGAGAATAATGAGCAACATATCCTTGTTTGTACCATAACTGTAGCCTACCTTTGCCCTCCCCCAAAAGAACAGGAAAGTGACACATTTTGCTAACAAACCATTTTTGAAATGCTAAAAGTGCTATCAAAGGAACTGTCCCTGAAACATTTGTACATATTTTTCACAAGCATTCCATTTTCATGTATTGGCAATCATGTAACCATTTGAAATGGCATGGCAAACATACCCATGCCATCAGTACACTTCTAACTAATGCATACAGATAAAAGTGTAAAAGCCTTTGCTTCGGAATTTTTCTTAAATACTTTCCAGCATATGTAATATGTAGCTGACCAATTGGAAGCATACCTTCTGAAGTTCAGTACTTCTCTGTACAGATATATCCTGAAGAAATACCATTAAATGGCATTATGTGCAGTCTTCTCAACATAAACAAATCTTCTCACCATCATTTTGCCTAGCTTACACGGCTGCTTTTTATATGGTGTAGATTCATGACTCTTAGCACAGTGAAGATGCAGATGAGGTGTGTATGCATTAGAATTGCTGAATCCCAAAAGATTGGATCCTTTTAGGAAATGTAAACATAGTGCAGGCACTCCCATTGTGTTTGATTTTAATGGATTGCAACTGTGAATGATTTAGTGGTTGGGAGAAGGAAAATATAGCAGGACTGCAGGCTGCCTTACTTCCACTGGGTGTGTTAGATTAGATCTACAAAGTGTTAGATGTAAGGTTGGAAATGTAAGTAAGCAGCACACAAGTCACAGGTTGTGTTCCTTAACATACAACCTGCCCTTTATTTGTTGGCAACTGCATATGATATTTCTTCTACTTAATATCCTCACATATTTTAAGGCCAATGATATAGAATGGCTTACACACTGCATGTCTCAGACTACTGGTCAGATAAAAGAATCATGGTCAACAAACACAGAAATATAAGGTAGAGCTGTATATCTGCAAGTAATAATCATGACAGGTTGTGTGATCACTAGGTGCACTACATCCAAAACTAATACATGTACAAATAACACTTGCATGGTTTGATATCAGTGTAGATGCTGTTGCAGTTGGTTGTGTGCATATTGGTTTAAGCTCTTTGCTGCAGAGCTGTTTGTTTGACAGAGGATAAGGCACCCATTCTGTGTTCTGAAGGTGCATTGGAGTGAGAGTTCAACTCCAGACCGATCTATAAATATCTCATGTCTACTAACATTTTCTAGTGTGTCTGTCATATATTGCTTTTACTCATTTAAACTACCTCTCCCTTGTTTTCATTTTTTTTTTAATTGGCCAGTGTTTGCGCAAACACTGGAGACAGAGAAAAAATGAATGTCAGGTTTGGCTATGGTTATCTTAGGTTCATAGGTTCATAGGTAGGTACTAGGCTATCGGCCCTGGGGCCTATATAAGCCCAGCCAAAAAGGTACCCTGGCTTTTGCTCCCAAGAAAATTATTTTCCTGTGCCACTGTCAAGCAGAGCCACAGAGGTGATCCCTGGGGTGAATTTCCTATTTCCCATCCAATCATCAAGATTTTTCTTGAAGAGTGCTAATGAGGTGATTTGTTTGATATAGCTAGGTAGTTTATTCCAGAGTATGGGCAGTCTCTGGGACAGGAATCTATCCCTCTGGCATGTTCTGTGTATTGTGGTGACAAGGTTTAGGTCCCTAGAGCATGTAGCTCGGAGGGATTGGGATTTCTTTAAGTGGAGCATGTCCAACAGCTCTGGGTTTGACATAGCTTTGTATGTTAGGCAGAGATCACCTCTGAGTAGTCGATATGCGACGGATTAAAGCTGGAGTTTTTTGAGACGGTCTGCATAGGGCATCTGTTTGAGGCCAGTAATCCTCTTTGTGAGGTATTTCTGCGGCCTTTCCAGTTGTTGTAGATGTCTTGTGAGGTACATACCAAAAGGGGCATTGTACTCTATAATGGGTCTAATGAGTAATGAGTAGAGGGGACCAATGACCTCTTTTTTTCTGGATGAGAAACCTTTTGTGATAAGGTGTGCCACGTAGAAGAATTTCCTGACTACTGTGGCGATGTGATTATCAAAGGAGAGACTACTGTCCACCTGTGTCCCAAGGTCTCTTATCACACTTTCGGTGTTAAGTATACTACCGCCTATGTTGTAGTTCATGGGTACAGAGTTTTTACCAAAGGGGATGACAATGCACTTTTTAGCATTGAGCTTGAGGCCATGGCTTTGACACCAGGCATCTGTCTTAGTGAAACCCTTTTGTAGGCTGTCCACATCGTTAGGAGTTTCGATTATGGCTCCTAGTTTGCAGTCATCTGCGAACTTCGTTAGCCAAAGACCTTCTGTGTTAGCCTGTACTTCAGAGAAGTAGATACCAAACAGGAGGGGACCCAGGACTGAACCCAGTGGTACTCCACTTGTCACTGGTCTGAAGTCAGATTTGGAGTCTGCTACTTTCACAGTGTGGGTTCTGTCAGTGAGCCAGTTGGCAATCCATCTTGTGACATAGGGATTTATACCTAGTTTAGTGAGTTTATCTATAATTCCAGAGTGGGGGATAGTGTCGAAAGCCTTAGCAAGATCTAGATAGGCTGTTTGAACCACCTTACCCTTGCTTTGGTGACTGCTTCAAAGAAGTCTATCAGGTTTAGGAGACATGATCTGCCTTTTACAAACCCGAATTGGGTGGGATCCACAGTTGGAGATTACCAATGTCTTGTTTACGCGAAGTGCAGCAGTGCATAAACTGGACAACTGGCCCACCTAGGAAGCAGACAGGACCCAGACAGCAAAAATAAAATAAAAAAAAAAAAACAGATGCATTCAGTAAATACTATTGGGCATCGCACAAACCCACTAAGTGATGTTGCACTGTGGTTAACAGCGAGACCTTAAGAATGATTAGTAAAATGGGAATGTCATGTAACTAGTGCTGTGGTAGCAAGTATAAGTGTAGGGCTGGAGTACAGATGGTCTTGGATTCGAGTACAGGGATTGCAGCCTTTGTTTTACTCTTGCGACATTGCAGTTTATAGCAATGAACTACAACATAGACAACTGTTTTCTCAACCTTCTTGTGGCAACAGGTGTAAGTGTAGAAATGCCATACACATGGTCTTGGGTTTGAATACATTATTTCCATACAATTTTACTGTTGCTCCACTTCCCATTATAGTCACTCTCACTTATAACCCTTGACATAATGGGGCTGTATATGTATGAGGGCTGACACACTAGAATTGTCAGTTATTTCTGTATATATCTATTTATTATTACATTTATTATCAGATGTATGACTGTGAGTATATTGTGTATTATATTCCTGTAAGTATATGTCTGCTGTCTGGACTGGCATGGCCTTCACATTTGCCTAACACACATGCACAACTGCCTGTGCATCCAGTAACCTTGAAATTCCAACTGCAATTATGCAATGTCTCACTTCTTGGCACTGCTGCACTCCACTTACCATCACGTAAATATGGTGCTCGGTGGTGAGCAATATAGAGAGCACTGTGTTTATGTGATGGTAAGCAGAGCATGACAGTTTCAAACAGTGTGCACACACCCAGGAAATGAGATAACTTGAATTGGTAGGAAACCGTCACTCTCCATTGCTCTTGATCCGTGGAAGACATGGCAGGCATTTGTGGAGAAGGTGTCAGGTTTAGGGCACAGAGATGGGGTGTCCAAGAACCTACGATTTTTATTGGACTCCTAGTTAGGAATCAGAGTGCCAGGCCTCTGCAGGGGGACTATTCTGGCTCCCAGTATAAGTTGGAAGCTTGGGATAGTTTATCCCAGGCTGTAACCAGTGCTACTGGTATCCTGTGCACTGGTGACTAATGTAGGCATCATTACAATGACCTATGGAGGAGGAAGAGGGATACCGTTGACTGTTGGATCAGGGAATTTAAGACTGTGGACATTGCACACCTATGTATCAACTACAGAGAGTACCTGTAAGATGTACAAGCTGAATATAGGTAAGACTGGTGTTCATAATGGTATTCTGTTCTGTTTTTCCAGAGCTGCCAGGGTCTGGAGGGTCAATGTCTGAACCCATGGGGCTAGGTTGGCAAGGATGAGGGAAGTATATGGTATGCATGCAGCAGAAGAGTAGTGTTGTTGTAGCATTAAAAGTTAAAAGATAGCTTTTTTTGGTATTCTGTAGAGATGTATCATATTGAACATGCATATCTCAATTGTAAAAGCAGGTTTGCATGCATTAGTCTATAGCACAGACCAAGAGTTCAGTATTAGACTTTAGTCAGAGATTGTGGGTTCACATGCCACACTTCCCAACTATACAATACTGTTGAATCTTCAGTTATATTTAAATTAAATTAAAACCTGTATACCAGTGGCACAAATGCCCTGCTATAATCTGTATAATTTTAACACACGTGTGCAATATATACACATATCAAGGAGTACTTGCTGCAATCTGTAGCATAGTGTGCATCTGTTGTGAGCCGGTACTCTTAAAAGTAAAAGTTATCTGTTAGGAGGCAGTAGTCTTAAAAGTTAAAGTTAAGATAACCGAGTCAAATAATTGTATTAATGCATTGTATGTCACATATAAAAGTAGTAATCTTATCTTTTTTCTGTAATCCCCAGCCATTATCTCTCTTTTTAATGTTGTTTTATTTTATTTAGATTTTATTACATGTTGTTGAAATGTGTCCATTTATTATTTTTTTTATTTAACATTTATTTACCGGGAAAGTCCGACTTGGAAGGAAGACAATTTTCAGCAGAGGCCCGGGGAGAAATGCTCCATTTTATCCATGTGTACCACATCACTAAATGCTCAGTGGGGTAGTCCTGCCCCACAGGATCCACCTGCACCACCTCCATCAGCTCCAGCACTGTAGCCCAGCACATCTGGAAACCATTCTGACAGGACTGCCTATGCTGCACCTGCACTACCTGTCCCGGAGCCCAGTCCAGTGGTTCCCTCTGGGGGCAGTAGTGGAGATGGTGACTTTATCATCTGCACCAAGATGCCAGGGATGGTGCATAGGGTTTTGCTCCATACTGTTGGTGTACACCTACGCCAGCTGGACAGGTTGCTCACCCTCATTTTGCACAGTAGTAGGAGGAGAAGGAAACATCAAACACTCCAGCCAGTGGTGAAGTGAGGTGACAGTAATGACAATCCAGTGGGTGAGGACTTGATTTTCACTGTCTCCCAGCTTGATGACCATGGGTTTTGGATGTTCCCACCCTCACCCTAATCGTGGTGTCCCCAAACGTTTGTGTCCTTCATCGTCCTTGTCTCTTGTCTTGTTGGTTGTGTCTTTCTGCAGTTGTTTCCTCACCTACCGTACTTACCCGACCCAGACATTCCTACATCCCTTCCCCAATATTCTTCTCTCTCTCCAAAAAAAAAAAAAAAAAAAATTGGTACCTGTCCCACAAAAAAGAAATCATCCCATACATAGCTCTCCATTTTCCACACATATCTTATTGACACACTTGATTTGGTCTAACTGGCTATACAGCATGAATATGTTGTGATCACCCCTCTCTCTGGAGGTGACAGTCCAAATTCAGTTAATATTTTCCACATATGTTCACTTTACACTGTTAAGGAAATGGATATGTTTCTTTCCTATCTCCATCCTGCATATTCCTGCTCTGCTTTCATTATTTTCTTCCCTCACTTCCTCCCCATTTCAGCACTGTCCTGTCTACCCATTTCACCTCTTTAAGCCATTGTTCTGCGAAGGTGCACATTGCACACCAACACATAGCAATGGGCAATGGTAGAAATGTATTAACATGTATTTAAAAATATTAGATATGGCAACAATGTATTTAAATCTATTTAAAAATATTAGATGCACCTGTATTTGAACCCAGTACCATCTGGCCCCAACAAAGAATACATCAATGCAGTAACACTTGCTGCCACCGAATCATTTAAGCAACAGGTGTATTTCATAGACTCAGTACTAAAAGTCAGACTTTAGCAGTGTGGCTTGCATTTGCTCACTACATAGGTATGCATAAACTTGTATATCATGCTTGTGTATGCACTTTGTTAACCGTTGCACAAACCTACTGCCCTGCGCGCTATGGAAATGAACATATTGTGCTGTATTACTGCTTTTTATAGTCCACTCCCTCTGTATGATATGAAATTATGTGTGTAAACATTACAAACTGAGAGTCCTATCTAACAATATGTCACATATTTATAATACTTCCATCTGTTGCCATCCCCCCAAGCACTGCAACCCTGGTGTCTCAGCAGTGTTTCTACACATATATCAACCACAGTACAAAATGTAAATTCAGATGTGTGCTGTGCATTGCTCATTAGTCATCAATCTCGTAACATGCAGAGCTACAACTATTGGCCCATACACTTTAAAAAAATTATCTTCAATGCTAGGGAAGGAATAAGCCTGGATCAGATCCATAGGGACATCGGTGACTTTCAACACACTTGACCATAACCATTTGTTGTTGTCAAGGGTACATCATGCTTAGTGAACCTTGTGGACTTCTTGGATGCTGACCCCACAAACCTGGATGAGGGATAACAGGACATACTGCCTCTGTTGACTTATCAAAAGCCTTTAACACTGTCCCCCATTCATGTGTCGTAGTGAAGATCTCCAATGTGGGAATTAAGCCATACAGTATTATAGAGATAGGCAATTGGCTCACTGGCATAACACACACTCTCAGAGTTGGGGACTGTACCTCCACCAGTAGACAAATACCATTAGAATACCACAAGGATCTGGGCAAACTACTTCCCAAAAGCACAGGCAGTGGTGAATGGCCTGTGGTTTACCAAGTTTGCAGATGACTGGTAACTGGATGCACTAATATAACGTCCCCCAGTGATGGTAACATATATTACAGAAGGGGTTACCACACACAAATAATTGGTGCCAAACCCATGGACTTACAGCTTACAATGGCTCATTGTCCCCATAGGCAATGACATACCTCTACTAATTATGTTATACTTAGCATCCCTCTGAGCTCAAACACAGTGTTGTGAGACTTGGGAACAGATGTTGTTAGCAATCTGCACTTTCATCACTATGTGTTCATAGTGGCGACACACATTTTGCATTGTGCACATCATACATATGTACATCACATCCAAGACCAGGATGGTCATACCTCTGCTGTACTCTACCCTTATTAGGCCACTAATTGAGTACAATGCTCTTTTCTGTGTGTACCTCACCAGACACCTGCAGCAGTTGGAGAAAATGCAGGGTTATGCCTGGGAGCCTCCAGGACCTCCAAACATGACATACATGGATAGACTGAAAGACCTGTCAGTGTACTCAGTATCATGCAGGATGCTGGGAGGTGACCTATGCCTGATCTACAGGGCAGTCTCAGACCCTGCCTTACTGGAAATGCTGCACATCTGCAAATCAAATGGGACAAGAATAATGTGTCCCAGGGTTCTCAACCTAGCCTGTGACATAAACAGACCATGCTGGGGAGACAAGTATATCCCCTAATAACTCACACTCATCTGTAATACACTGCAACTGCATGTTAATCAGTTTTCCTCAATGAACCTGTTCAAGTGCAGCCTTGACTACTGGTTAGGTGATTGTAAAGTTACCACTGGGGTGGCATCTATGTACCACATGGACAGGGCTAGTTGGTGCTGCTCTTAAAATTCATTCTGGTAATGATGACCATCCTACTATGCTCAGTAAGGATACTTGTGTTTTTATACAGCTAGGCTTTTAAACACCATAGAACCATTAGGCTAGTAGCCTGCTATGTACATATGAAGCTATAAACCTATGCGGGTCTCCCAATTTTTTGTCTTCAACATGACCTGCTGATGTCATCTACTATAACTTCACCTGCAGTCTTGTAAAAGTGGGACTTGTGCTGTGGAGCTTGTGTAAGTAGATAAGCAGAGGTTCTGTTTTCACTGCAGTCAACTGGGAGAGTGTCTGTGTCTGCATCTGCGCCTAGCCAGAAGAGCAGAAGTGTGTATCCTACAGTTACCATACCAATTCCATGGATTGACAGTTATTTTCATGCTTGCACATGCATTTCATGCAGGCCTCCCAACTTCTCTCCAACAAGCTCTGTTGATGTCATCCACTATAAGTTGGTCTGCAGCCTTGTAAAAGTCAGACTTGTGCCATGGAAGTTGTTGTGTAAATTACTGCATTCTGTTGTCTGTGTACTTGGGTAGAGGTTCTATTCTCACTGTTGTCAACTGTGTGTGTGTGTGTGTGTGTGTGTGTGTGTGTGTGTGTGTGTGTGTGTGTGTAGCCAGAAGAGCAGAAGTGTGTATCCTGCAGTTACCAATCCAATCCCATGAATTGACAGTGTTTTGATACTTGCATATGTCTTCAGATCCATTTCATGCAGGCCACCCAACAACATCTCTCCAACATGTACTGCTGATGCCATCCACTATAAGTTGACCTGCAGCCATGTAAAAGTCAGACTTGTGCCATGGCGCTTCTGTAAAGTACTGAGTTCTGCAGTCTGTGTACTTAGGTACAGGTCCTGTTCTCACTGCAGTAAACTGTGTGCGCATGTGTTGTGTTGTGTTGTGTGTGTGTGTGTGTGTGTGTGTGTGTGTGTGTGTGTGTGTGTGTGTGTGTGTGTGTGTGTGTGTGTATCTAGCCAGAAGAGCAGTAGTTTGTATCCTGCAGATGTAATGTGGTCCTATCTCGCCTACATTCATTACTGACGGGCTTGGAGCCGAGAATTGGCTCCGACTCGGCAGCTATAACTAGCACGACGTCTCTAATTGGCTGGGCTAAGCCTATATCCCAGGATGCACCACTCCCAAACACCCATATCTCGTTTGCCGCTCGTTGAGTGAAGATGTGGTCTCGAGCTTGGCTGTGGCTAAGTACCTTATTTAAACTATTTACTTAGTTTTCGGAAAAGGCCTGGTAAAACCTGCCTTTGAAGAAGCTTTAGCCTCTTCTCCCCCTAGCGGGAAATCTAAAACAAAAAAGAGATCTCCGGCTCTGTCCAGTTCGTCGAAGCCATCGGAGAAAAGATCAAAGACTGTTTCACCTTCCTCGGCTCCATTGGTCTCGGACCCGCAGGAGATGTTGTCGGTACTGGAGACAGCTTCCTCGGTTCCACTGCCTTCGGAGCCGAAGGAGGTTTCTGTTGTGTTGGAGCCGACTTCGGCTCCAATTATCTTGGAATCGATTCGGAGCCATTCTCCTAGCTTTGCATTGTATCCACTAGAGAAGACTTCTCGACCCCCTTCTGTGTCCTCCAAGTCCTCCAGGTTGTCGGATTCGGATTTGGATAGGGTGGTGCAGAGGCTCCTACAGTCACCAGTGTTAATGAAATTATTCTCGGCTCCAGCCCAGTCGGCTCTGGAGCCTGTCCTTGTGTCGGTTCCGATTATTCCTCCTCCGACCACCTCTGTGTCGTTGGAGCCGGAGTGTTCTGAGTCGAGTGAGGTCCTTGGGTCAGCTCCGAAACCCCCTTTGAGTTTTTCGGCTTCGACCTCAGCTCCAACCCTTTTGGTTTCATCTGATGGTTTCGGCACTCGGGTTTCATTGGTTGGACCCGAGGGGGATACATCAGGGCTCCAGACTTCGGCTCCAAGTCTCCCTCTCGGTGCTTCGGCCAGGGGAACCCCTGTTCCGATTGTGGTCTCGGAGACAAGTTGCTCATCGGATTCAGGTGGACCCGCCTTTGAGGCCATGAGGAGCACACTGGCCAGGTCTTCGTTGACATCACTTGAGTCAACCACTCCTTTCCCGGACACTGTGACTAGAGCCTCTGAGGCCCCCCTATCAGCAGGCAGCAGGGCTCAAAGGCCTGAGGATACCCCCATGCGTGGTCCCCTGCTTTCTAAGGGCCCTTCAGAGTCCTTGCCTGAAGAGCCTCCCAGAAACAAGCTGTGTAAGAGGAAGCACATAGACTCCCCTGATGAGTCTGTCACCTCAGACACCGACCTCGATGATGCAGAGGGGTCCCCAAAGTCATCCTCCGACGATGTCTCATTCTCCGACATCCTGGAGATTTTGAGACAGAGAGGCGACTGGCCCTCCAAAACCCCCTTTGAGGAGGAGTCGGTCTTCCTCAAGGCCTTCGGAGCCCGACCTTCCACCTCCTGGGTGTCTTCCCCCTTCGATGAATTGTTGGACCTTATTTGTCGAAGGGTGTGGGAACACCCTGACTCCCTGGAACCGGTTCCCAGCCTCCCCAACAAGTTTTTGTCTGCACCTCCTGGGAAAGAATTCTTGACGAAAGGAGTTCCTGTAGATGCCATGGTGGTGACATCTGCCACCCAGCAAGAAGTTGCAGAGGCTTCTGCTTCCGTTCATCCTCCTAACAAGGAGTCTAGGAGTATGGATCGGTATGGAAAGCGTACCTTGTCCTCAGTGACCTTTACTTTGCGGTCGCTGAATTATTTGTGTCATTTTACGAGGCTCCAAAGAGATCTCCTCAAGGAGTTGGGAGATACTTTGTCGGGTAACTTGCCTGAGGTGGTGAACCAAACTGTCAACGCCCAGCTGTCTACCCTGTCTTCTGTTGTTAACTCGTCCATGAGGCTTATATCCTATGCAGCCAAGGGGGTGGGTAGGGCAGCTAGCTCAGGCATAGCTCTTAGGAGGCAAGCCTGGATGCGCCTGTGTCACTTCGCGGAGGCCTTCAAGTCTTCCTTCATGGATGCTCCCTTTGACGGGTCCTCCCTTTTTGGACCCAAAGTGAAAGACACTCTCACCAGATGTGAGCAGGAGAGTAAGACTTCTTCTGCTGTTGGGGCCCGTTTTTTGCTTCCCTCTAGACCTTATCCCAAGGCGCAGAGGGGAGGAAAGATGTGGTTCAGGAAGTCTCAGAAGTATTATCCTGACCATCATGCTGAACCCCCTCCAGAGGCAGAGGAGTGGGGAATTACTCTGGAAGCCGTCTCCGTAGGGGCGGCGGAGGCCCCTGCAGCTCAGGAGACCGCGAGTCCTTTTGTGGTTCCTCCTACCAATGTCCCTGAGGGACTGTCCGACTGTGCCTCTTCGGAGCCAGTCGGGGGTCATTTCTCGAAGCATCTTCAAGCCTGGGAAAACATCACTCAGGATCATTGGGTGCTTCGAATTATTGCCGGAGGTTACACCATTCCATTTATCTCACCCCCTCCGCCACCCAAGAGAGTCCTAGAAGTTCCACCCAGTCAAAGGGACCAAGCAGCGTTAGAAGTCTCAAAGCTGCTGGAAAAAGGAGTCATCCAACCAGTCCCCTCAGACCAGATTGGATCAGGAACTTACTGAAGGTTATTTTTGGTGCCCAAAAGAACAGGGGACTTGAGACCCATCCTGGATCTCAGCCGTTTAAACCGCTTCGTCAGGAAGTCCAAGTTCCGAATGGTCACTCTTCAAACCATTTTCCCATTGTTGGGAAAAGGAGTATGGATGTGCTCCATCGATCTCAAGGACGCCTATTATCACATCAAGATAAACAAGGCCTCCAGGAATCACTTACGCTTCCGGCTGGGAGCCAGTCATTTCCAATTCCAAGCCCTGCCCTTTGGTCTCACCACAGCCCCCAGGGTGTTTACCAAATGTCTGGCAGTGGTGACTGCTCACCTGAGATGTCTAGGATTCCAGGTGTTTCCTTACCTAGACGACTGGCTTCTCACCGCCCCCACCAGGCATCTACTTATTTGATCCACGGAGGCCACCATCAGCTTGGGTCAACTCCTAGGGATTACTTTCAACTGGCAGAAATCTGTCTTGCAGTCATCACAATGTGTTGCATTTATCGGTGCAGAGCTAGATTCCATAGAAATGAGGGCTTTCCTTCCTACAGAAAGAATAAAAGTGCTACAGGCTCAAGTTTTGGTCTTATTGCCTCTGAAAAAGATACAAGCCAGACTTGTTCTTCAGTTACTAGGTTCCATGGCGGCCACCATCCTACTAGTACCCCTGGCCAGGCTACATATGCGGACACTCCAGTGGCTTCCTTCGGTCCAGTGGTCCTTTCAAGAGCTCCCTCTGTCTCACCCGATTCTTATAACGGAGCGATGCCGACGGGACCTGTGTTGGTGGCTTCATTCACCCAATCTTAACAAAGGGAGATCCCTGAATCCCCCGCCTCCTACTGCCACAGTGACCACGGACACCTCCCAGACTGGGTGTGGGGACATTATCTGGGCAGAATGGTCCAAGGCACGTGGCAGGAGCACGCGGTACACTTGCATATAAATGTTCTGGAGATGAAAGCGGTGCTACTAGCATTGCAGGCACTTCACAGCTCTCTTCCCAAGGGGGACTATCTCAGTTCTTTCCGACAACATGTCAGTCGTGTGGTACCTGAACAAACAGGGGGGGAACCAAGTCCTATCCCCTTTGCAGAGAGGCCATGAGAGTGTGGAATTGGGCGGTGTCTTCCCAACGTTTTCTAGTGGCAATGCACATTCCGGGGAAGTCCAATGTGATAGCAGACAGGCTAAGCAGAGCTATTCTGCTGCCTCACGAGTGGTCCCTGAACGATAGAGTTGCTGCTCAGATCTTCTCCAGGTGGGGTCTACTTTGCTGCAATCTATTTGCCAGTCCCCTAAATGCCAAGTCCAGCAATTACTTCACTCTGATCCCCCCTCAGGGGGAGTCACCCAGGGACGCTCTAGTCCATGATTGGCCCCCCCGGTCTGCTCTACGCCTTCCCTCCGTTTCCTCTGCTGCCAAGAGTGATTCAGAAGGCAACTTCCTTGGGAAGCAAAATGATCTTGATCGCACCACACTGGCCCCATCAAGTTTGGCTCCCATTTCTCCGGAGATATACTATGGATGGTCCTTGGATTCTGGACCCAGTTCCAGACCTATTGACTCATCTGTCAGGGCAGTTCCACCCATCCCTGAGAGCCCTCAAGCTCACTGCCTGGCTTTTCCACTTCCGTCCTTAGTCAGACAGCTTTCCTTGACACCGGAAGTGGTACATATCCTATCTTCTTCCCACAAGCCATCCACTAAGAAGATATATTCCAGTAAATGGAAAAGATTTGCTATCTGGGCCCAGTCGCATAACCTAGATCCCTTCACAGCCCCTGTGACGGCAGTTTTGGATTTTTTAGCTACTCTTTTCAGACAAGGTTCCGCTGCCTCCACTATTAAGGTTCAGCTGGCGGCTATTTCTAATTTTCACGTTTCATGTGAGCCTTCCCTCATGGCCCATAAACTGTGTAAAGCCTTCCTAAAAGGAGCCTGGTTACTTCGTCCCCCAGTTTCTCAGCCAGTCTTGCCATGGGATTTAAACTTGGTGCTTAGAGCCATAACTTCTTCTCCCTTTGAGCCTGCAGCCACTTGTGAATTAAAATATTTGTCTTGGAAGACAGCCTTTCTGGTGGCCATTACTTCAGCCAAAAGAGTATCAGAGCTTCAAGCCCTTTCTGTCAAACCTCCTTGTTTGATTTTTCATAAGGATAGAGTATCCTTGAGACTCAACCCTTCCTTTCTTCCTAAGGTTTCTTCTACCTTCTGTCTTCACCAATCCATTGAGTTACCGGTGTTTTTCCCAAGCTTTTCAAACAGGGCAGAATTCAAATTTCACCAATTGGATGTACATAGACAAATGAGGTTTTACTTGCACAGGACAAAACAAGAGAGGAAATCAGATCAGTTGTTTGTGTCCTTTTCAGACAATAAGAATGGTAGCCCTGTGACCAAAGGCACTATTGCAAGGTGGATTAAGGACTGTATCTCATTTATTTACACATCGGCAGGTAAAGATCTACCTTTCCCAGTTAAGGCGCATTCTACCAGGGCTATGGCTACCTCAGTGGCTTTTCATGCTAGGCTCTCTTTGGATGAAATCTGTGCGGCAGCCACCTGGACTTCTCCACATATCTTTATTTCTCATTATAAGTTGGACGTGGCTTCTAGAGGCCGGGCTTCCTTTGGTTCCACGGTGCTCAGGAGTGTTTTCTCATGAGCCTCCCAGGATTTAGGTGCTAGGGACGCTGTCCCGTCAGTAATGAATGTAGGCGAGATAGGACCACATTACATCATTTAGTTATGTACTTACCATAACGATAGATGTATGTGGTCCATCTCGCCTACATTCGTACATACCCACCCACCATCCCCCTTCCTGGTGGACTTGGAGGAAATTATATTCTTAGACCCTTCTGAGGATATTATTTTTTCTCTCTTCTTGCCGTGTTGTTCGGTGGGGTTATGATGTGTAATGATGTTTTTTGTGGCAAACAAGATCTGGGGGTTTGGGAGTGGTGCATCCTGGGATATAGGCTTAGCCCAGCCAATTAGAGACTTCATGCTAGTTATAGCGGCCGAGTCAGAGCCGAGAGCCCGTCAGTAATGAATGTAGGCGAGATGGGCCACATACATCTATCGTTATGGTGAGTACATAACTAAATGTTACTGCTCATATCCTATGAATTGACAGTATTTTGATACTTGCACATGACTAGTGAACCGTTTCATGCAGGCTTGCCAACTTTTTCTCTCTAACATGCACTGCTGATGTCATCCGCTATAAGTTCATCTACAGCCATGTAAAGGTCAGACTAGTGTCATGGCTCTTTCATAAAATACTGAGTCCTGTATTCTGTTTACTTAGGTATGGGTTCTGTTCTCACTGCAAATCAACTGTGTGTTTCTGTCTGTCTAGCTAGAAGAACATAAGTGTGTATCCTGTAGTTACCACTCCAGTCCCATGAATTGACAATATTTTGATACTTGCACATGCCTACACATAAGTTTCATAAAATATTTCCCAAGTACTTCACTCCATCATGCATTGCTGATGTCATTCACTCTAAGTTGGCCTGCAGCCAGGTGTTGAGTAAAATACTGTGTAATGTAGTCTGTTTACTTAGGTAGGGGTTCTATTCTCACTATTCAACTTTGTGGTGTGTGTGTGTGTGTGTGTGTGTGTGTGTGTGTGTGTGTGTGTGTGTGTGTGTGTGTGTGTGTGTGTGAGTGAGAGAGAGATGTTGCTTATCATTACAGAGAGCATTTTACACCAGTATGTGGGACACTGTTGTATTCTTCTCAACAGACCCTGCTGATGTCATCACCTATAAAGTGTTGTCTGAGACACTTCAAGTGGGACTTGAGCTGTTGCACTTGCATAAAGTACTGGGTTCTGTAGTCTGTGGACTTAGGTAGAGGTTCTATTCTCACTGCAGTTAAGTGTGTGTGCACGAGCATGTGTGTCTGTGTGTGTGTGTGTGAGCTGTTGCTTGACATTACAGACAGCATTTTACACCAGCATGTGGGACACTGTTATGTTCTCCTCAACAGACAGTGCTGATGTCATCAGCTATATCAGATTTTGGGATAAGCAGTACTCCCACCAAGGCAGGGTCAGAGACTGGCTTGAAGGCCAAGCAGAAGTCACCTCATCATATACGATAAAGATTACAATTACATGGATTTTAATCTATCTACATACATCATGGCATGGTTTGTAGGACCTGTGTTATCTTGCTGAGAAAGCCCTGTTTTTGTCTCTAGCTGCTTCATGTGTCTTGTGAGGTACATGAAAAAGACAGCATTATACTCTTAGTGTTGTGGTGAGGTTTGACTACAGTGCTGCCATACAATCCTAAGATTTCAGCATGATGGTGTGACTTATAATGTGCACAACATAGGCATTCAATACCAGTGTAGACACTTGGGGATCAAAGTTCAGAGTGCTGCCTACATGTGTTTCCAGTGCTTGCATCACTGAGCGTCTGCATAACAGGACTGTTGTCAATGCTGTGATTAACATGGAATTCCACTTTTCAGATGGACAGCATTAGAAAGATACATTTCTGCATTTATTTGTAGATTATGTGCCTTTGTTACCATTCAGTTGTGTTAGCTCCTCCTGTACTATGTTATCACCATTGATGAATTCAGTGATTGCACACAATATGCAAGAATCAGCAAACCTGGTAAGCCAAAGGCCATATACTTTAGCGTGAACTATCGAGAAATAAGAGTTCAAGCCATGAAGGGCCAAGCACAGATCCCTGGGGTTTGCCAATGGTGAAAGCTGTAATGGTACAGGTTGATTCCCTAACTTTCACATGATGTGTTTTGTCAGTGAGCCAATTGGTTATCCATTAACTAATGAAAGGGTTAATCCCCAGCTTGGAGTTTTTCTCAATAGTACCTGCTTGGGAGATTGTGTCATAATGCTAGCCCAGATCATGATAGGCAGTATGTACTGTCTTACCTACATTCAGGCCTGTCACACAGAATCAGTGGGCTTGACAGCATCATAGATCACCTATGGCATGACTCAGCACATACACCTTCTTAATGTGCTTAAATACAGAGTTCAACACACCCTCCACATGGCCCGTGTTCCCATACAAGGGTGTA
This sequence comes from Protopterus annectens, assembly GCF_019279795.1. Lineage (NCBI taxonomy): Eukaryota > Metazoa > Chordata > Ceratodontiformes > Protopteridae > Protopterus > Protopterus annectens. Next base: position 957,187,091 of record NC_056748.1, on the reverse strand, counting down.
CGTCAATGTGCATCCATCCAAGTTGGGGGAACAGCACCTGATACCTGCATGTTTAGAGAAATCTGGACTCTTCTTGACTGTGTGGTAGACCAACATGTTGTTATGGACCTCTTCTTCATGTACACTAGTAGTATTCCTGGTGTGTGCAACAGACCTGTTTGAGTTGTTAATGCTACATCAAGTCTGTTACATCTGATAGATGAGGTCATCAAGGGGATGCATGATGACAACAGTATCATCTTGTGGAAATTGGCCAGGTCAAGGCATTTGACACAAATCCACACTGAGGTATTCAATCAACACCGTCATATCTGGCCACAAATAGCTAAAATCACCAAATGGGTAGACCAGTATATGACCTATGTGGAATCTCACTACATTGAAATGTGTAATGTGATCCATATGTCATGTCCAGTGATCAGGTTGGTACATCAGGGATGTCCGCTAGGCCCTTTCCTGCGCATTAGTTAAGTGATGGACATCACAGATGACATATGCTGTGTTCAAACAGCTGCCTGAAGGACTACATATTGTGGGCAATCAGTGGCTCCATCTGTGGTATTAGTATAATACAGACATTATCAACATATACCAAAAATTGCTGCCACAGCCATGACAACACCTGCATTGACAAGAAACATGGAGGGATTTGTTTAGTCTAATGTAGTATAATGTAGACATCACACCCTATAATCAGACCTGTGTCCTGGGGTAGATGGCAAGTGGTAGATCCACTAGCTTGTGGTCATAGTGCTGACTACTTTCTTGAATGTAACACAAGTAATGGGTATGTGAAGGACATGTACATCAGAGGCTACAATACCTTTATGGTTCCCAGCCTTCATCACACCAATAACTGTGTGCAATGCACCCTTCATGTACCTCCAGACACATCTTCCAGTGATGTGTACTTGAAGTATACCACCGTTGTCACAGTCAGCTGTCACACAGCTTATTGGTTATACCTAGGTATTCTTTCTGTGGAATATACAGGGCTGTCTGATGGTGCAGAACACCAATCAAGTTCTTACACTAGATGCATGTGTGCTACCTGTTCTGCTTATGCACACACTACATACATTGGTGTTTGACAACATGATGGCATGTATATCTAGCCTGTATTGCTCATACTGTCTCATACAGGTATTGTGGTGTCTCTCCTAACACCTTCTGAAGATATTACAGTGCTAAGGCAGTGTGTGTGGTTACATTCATAGAGTGTAGATGTATTGTAAAAGTTGTTCAAATGTGTGTATGCAGGCTCATCTCTTATCACTCCACATCAAATATGTTATATCAAAGGCATGGGATTAGTGGTGGTATTATTCTGATATTTTTCATGATTGTGTTTTTTTTTTGTAATGTTTTCCATGATCCTTTACCTCTGGCCACCTTGCTGGAGACCTCTGCTGAGAGTAAACTCATATTTAGTCATATCATTTTGCACAGTTTCATAATATGCACCCTACTCCAATTGCATGTCAGATCCCTTCTGCATTATTCATGTAAGGAGCTTCTATATTACAGCGTTGAATGCTTAGGTTATCGAAAGCTGAAACATAGACACCTAAACGTCGAAAGCTCAAAACCTCACCCAGCCAATTACGCAAATTATTTCCCCATGAAAACATTTGCTTGGCCAACAAAAAACATACTGTAAAACCCTAATCAACTGTGGGCTTTGCCCCCACCGCACACCCCCCGACGTGGGGGTCTGTGCCCCCCTCACCCCCCCTAACTAAATATACCAACTCCGAGATGGCTCTACACCGGGGAAAAGGGCAAATCCCCTTTAACGGCCAAGCAATTTTTTTCCCTGGGGAAAAATTTGCATAATTGGCCAGTTGCAGTTTTGAGCGTTTGACATTTAGGTGTCGACGTTTAAGCGTTCGACAGCCTAAGTGATCACAGTAATAGGAACCCGTCAGAATGCTTATCTCACGCAGACATCCTCCCCATTGTTATGTTACCTTGTGTGGCAGTCACAAACTCATTTCACTCTACTATATAAATATGTGCTTGGGGTTGCTCCTAGAACTTTCTTTCATTGACATGCCTTCCTCTCCAGTACGAGGGAGTTTTACCTGTCATCTTTCCCTGTTTTCCGTCCTACAATTCATCTGTGTGTCCCTATTCAATACACACACTTCCCCTAAGTGATCAGTTTACGTGGCAGTCTATGTCCTGTAACAGATCATTAACACAGCTTCAGTACAGAATGCCAGGAATGGGATATCACAATACTCTGCACAGTAGGTACACAATCCTGTACTGTGTTTTGAACATATACTTCACATTCATACTTCTCAGCTGTCTAGATATTCCCAGGATGTCCATATGTTTTCCTTATCAAATTTGTGGCGTTCTGCCATATCACTCGGATGAACTCTGGACTTATGGGACTCACTATTATAAACATTTGAGTGCATACCTCTCACCTGTCCTGATTTGTGCAGAATGTCGAGTTTTTGTCAGATGTTTGTGACCTTTTCCTCATAACATTTTTGCTTTCTGCCAAATCAGTGGTATGTCATTGCGTAGTGAAGTCAGAAACTGATGACTGACATTTGAGTTTCAAACTTCATGCTCTTCAGAAAGTTCATGCTAATGTACAACCTATTTATTCTATCAACTTTCAAAGTCTGGAAGTGTAGTATTGAAAATCTGGCTGTATTTTGGCCCTTTGTCCCCCCATTGTGTGTACCTTTGTCCACATATCTAGCTCAAAGAGGATGACAAGTATGGTTGAGTTTCATTCTACCATGTCTATGCGACATCTATGCAAATGTGCTCCTATTTCTATTTAAATGTCCCCACATTATGCTGGACTTTGTGGAGGTATGTTGCAGTAAGAGATTCACAGCTATATGTGAAGCCCTGGTGGTCAGTGTGGCATTCCATGCAAATCCGTGGACCGTAGGTACTCTGCTTTAGACAGAATTGCATTCACTTTCGCTTGCACAGTTTCCTGGTTGGCAGCACTGTTGCCAGCCATGTAACTTAATTTAGGAACTTCACGCATCATTAATGTGCACCATTGCGCAAACATGTAAACTCCCATGTAGACTCTGCACAAAACCTACACAGACTTTATTGAATCCTGGAGTTCATTTATTTTGGGTAGATATTTGTGAAGTTGCTAAAAATGAATGTGCTCCATACAAGGTTGACTTTGGTTCTTATAGATAATGTGTTTTTTTTTTTGTGGTCCAGAATGAATACAAAAATGAAGATGGCTAGAGCAATTTTTTTTAAATTTTTGTTTATTTGCTAACCAAGTAACTTTTAAAGACTTTGCATTGTAACAAATCAACCAGGGTGTTTGGAAGATGGAAGAACATGACAGTACCTGGAGAAACTCCACACAGTCATGGTGAAAATATGAAAAAGTCCACATGGAGAGGTCAGGTTCAGACCCCATATCTGTGATCCACACATCTTTCTACTCTGTGTATTAATATACTGCATGTTAGTAAAATATCTGGTATACTATACCAACAGAGCAGTTCATAGTAGTTCAGTTTATTGCTTGTTGTAAGCAGTTTGTGTTGACAGGGTAAATGAGATGATATGCATAGTGTGTGTGTATGGTGCAGATATCCCACTGAATTGTAATTTAATTGAAATTATTCACAATTAATATGATGGTTTATTTTTTTCCAAGCCATTTAGGGTACTTTTCTTGTTTCTTGGAGGTCAGAGTAGTAGTTAATAGCCCTATCAGAAGTAAGGTTGAGAAAGAACAAACAAAGTTAAAAGACGATGATATAATAAAAAAGTAATTGGGACCAACACTTTTGGCAGCAACAGTAGTTAGCTCACCTAATCTAAAAATAAAAAAATAAAGGACCAGAAGAGGCCAGCATCTGTGCTGTAATGGGAATGACCAATGCAGTCATGTCAGGGCAGAGAAATTGAATGTATATATAGTAGATGTCATAAGAGTGGTCTAAGAATCAGAAGGGCTTGCCATGATGCGAACATCTTTTTTAGGTTTGTAGGTAAGTACTAGGCTAACTGCTGTTGTGGGCCATTTTAAGCCTAACCACTTTCCCTTTTTGTACTTGAATTAACCTGTCCTATTTGTTTAGAAATTGGTCTTAACCATCTCATTGTCAATACATACATATAAAAATGTATATGGGTCCACTTCAAAGTACTGACTTTCAAAATCCCTAAATTCAAAATACTGAGACCAAAATCTCTAAAGGTCAAAATACTGAAACTCAGAATATCGAAAACAAACACAGTAGGTTCATAGGTTCATACTAGGCTATCTGCCCTAGGGCATTTATAAGCCTAGCCAGAGTGTGTTTGGCTTTCGCCACCCATTTTAAATTAATTTTGCTCTGCCCTTTTTTGAGGTTAGTATACTGTGCCTCTGTCTAACAGTGACACAGAAGTGATACCAGGGGTAAACCTACGATCTCCCATCCATTCATCAAGATTCCTCTTTAAGAGAGTCAATGAGGGACTCTGCCTAACCTGGACTGGGATTTTATTCCAGAGTGAAGGGAGCTTCTGGGTTATGAATCTGTCCCTCCAGCATGTCCTATTTATTTCAGTGCTGAGGTTCAATTCTCTCGAGCGCGTAGTTCGATGGGATTTGGATTTTCTGAGGTGCAGCATGTCCATTAATTCCGGGTTGGACATGGCTTTATACGTCAGGCACAGATCACCTCTGAGCAGGTGGTATGCCACTGAGTAGAGCTGGAGTACAGCAACACAACTATATTGCAGCAGAACTACATACAGAAACATATTACTCTTCTGCAAGTATAGGCTTCCACACCCCCTGCTACTTAAATATTTCAACTCCGAGATTGCACTTCACTACACTAAACTGCTTATACTTGGAGAAGAGTAATATGGTTTGTGTTTTATTTGTTTCAGTATGTACTTGTGCTGGAATATAATAAGTGTTGGTATCCTGTGTGTTTTCTGTATTTTGAGCTTTAGAGATTTTGGTCTCAGTATTTCGAGTTTAGGGATTTTGAAAGTCAGTATTTTGAGGTGGACCCATATATATATATATATATATATATATATATATATATATATATATATATAGTTAGAACATATAGATAGATATGTAAACTGGATCATACCACAGATCATTTGAGAGAACCCATTGCACTGGATAAAGCTTTTAGGAGCTGCCTCTATCTAAGGGTATGTGTTACCAGTCTGAGGATGTAATGAAGGCAAAAATGCACAATCCCTTCCTGTGCAAGTGAGTGGGTGGCACATAAAAATGGACTGCCCTTCATTTAAAAACCAACCGCATGCTCCCTTCATTATGACATGTATGATGAAATTCAGTAATGGAATAAGTCAATGAATCGCAAATTGACTAAATCAGTTTCACCAATGTTAAGCAGTTGTTTGTTGAGTTTTATGTAAGGTGTTAATCAAATTAATTAATATTGCAAGGAACATAGTGAACCATTTGTAAAACTTCTGATGTTATGTTGTCCTATCATGCCTTCATTCTTACAGTGATGAGTTCAGAGCCGATCCTTGGCTCTGACTCAGCTGAAGACTTAGCTGAAGATCTCAAACCTGGCTCATGGCAAGAAGGTATCCCGCAGTGCAGTGATGCAATTCCCCAGATCTTGTTTGCCGCTTTACGAGGTTGGATGCTCTCATCTTGGCCGTGGCTAAGTTGTGAAGCCTTCTTCTATATTTCTTGTCAAAACTGAATAATTTTGCATTTATATAGTTTTATCAGTAATAGATTGTATTCATTGGCTTCTCTTTGCTGTTTTTACCTTATAGAGATAGTTTTTCCCCTCAGACATGGCTTTTGCCGTTGCTTTATAGGCCTTTGGTATCCCTGTAGTGGTTGTTGTTTATTGTAGTTTTTGTGTCTCCATAGCTCGTTTAAATTAGAGAGCTATATGCCCGTTTTAGTTAGAGGGCCTGTCCTGTTTGATAGTTTGTGTTTGAAAATCAGAACCGTTTAAGTTAGAGGTTCTAATTGTCTTTCCCTAGTCATTCCTACTTGTATTGTCTTTGGTAGCATTAGTATTGCCTCTAGGCTTCATTTGTTGTGTCAAAATGTCTAAAGAACAGAAAGAAAGAGAACATAAGCCTTAGAATGTCAGAAATGCTTGCAAAAGATGTCCATCACTGATGGACATGTTGTTTGTGTCTGTTGTCTTGGTGCTATCCATCTCCAAGAGGACTGCATTTTCTCTCACTCATTTAGTGCCAAGAGTTCTTCAGGAAACAAAGAAACAAGTTGATTCTTAAAGGGCTTTTAAAGCCTTCCTTTGAAGAAGCCATTCATAGCTCTTCCTGTTCATCTCCTTCTAAAAAGGGCATATCTCATAAGAGACCATCTCCAGTTGCATCGGCTCATTCGGAACCACCAGTCAAAATCCCTAAAATTTCTAAGGCCACTACTTCTTTGGCTCCACAGTCTTCAGAGCCATCAGAAGTGCTTATGGTTGACAGGCCTGGTTCTTCGGCTCCAAACCTTCGGAGCCGCAAGATACCTCCACTCTGAGCCGGTCCATTGAATTTTCGCCGGTTTCTCCAAACTTGAGATCGCCTATCCTCCATAGGTCTCGATTTCCTTCATTGTCTTCCAGGTCTACAAGAAGCTTATCTAATAAGGACGTGGAATGGGTGGTGCGTAGACTCTTTAAGTCACCAGCGCTGACTAAATTGTTCTCGGCTCCTGCCCATTTGGTTTCAGAGCCTACTATGCCCACTATTGTTCCTCCTCCGAGCCAAGTTGGTCCTTTGGAGCCGGAGTGCTCGGTGCCACCTTCTGTGGAATTGTCGATTCTGGAACTCTCTTTGGTCTCTACAGAGCTGACATCTGCTCCGAATATGTCTGTGCCATCCGGTGAGTCTGGGAGCCGGGATACCCTGGTCTGCTCTGAGGGGGATTCTTGGCCCCGATCTTCGGTGCCGAGCTTACTCCTTGGAGCATCAGCTCAGGTTATTTCATCTCCTACATCAGCCTCTGGTCCAATCTCATTGGCTCCATTGCCTTCCTCAGTTTCCACGAAGCCGGGGGGGGGGGGGTCTGCCTTTGAGCTGATGAGGAGTGTGTTGTCTTCCCATTCAGCACCACAGAGGATTACCAGTACTCTTACCCCCAAGGCACGTGCTACTGTCTTAGCACCACCCATTCCTCAAGACAGCAGAGACCCAAAGCCCCAGGATCCCACTTTGGGTGAACCTCTCTCATCCAAGGCCTCCCCAGAATATATTTCTGAGGAGACACCTTGGAAGAGAACCTGCAAGAGGAAGCATGTTGACCCCCCAGATAAGTCCATTACTTCAGACACTGACCTCGATGAGTTGGAAGGGTCCCCAAAGCCATTCTCTGACAATATCTCATTCACAGATATTCTACAGATCCTTAAGCAAAGAGGTGGCTGGCAGACCACTACTCCTTCTGATGAGGAGTCAGTGTACCTGTAGGCTTTCGGGTCTCAACCTTCACCCTCCTGGGTGTCCCCACCTTTCAATGAACTAATGGATCTGGTTAGTCAAAAGGCATGGGAGTCACCTGACGCTGTGGAACTTGTCCCTCTGAGGCCAAACAAATTTTTGTCAGCTCCTCTGGGCAAAGAATTCTTGACAAAGGGAGTACCTGTAGATGCTGTGGTGGTGGCAGCAGCCACCAAAAAGGAACTTGCAGAGACTTCCTCATCTGTTCATCCTTCGAATAAAGATTTGAGAGTGATGGACAGATACGGGAAGTGTATCTTTTCCTCAGCAACTTTTTCTTTGAGATCGCTGAATTACTTATCCCATTTTACGAGGCTACAAAGAGATCTCCTGAAAGAGCTAGGAAATGCTCTACAAGGTTCAGTAGCTGCAGGGGTGAATTAGAAGGTCTCTTCCCAGCTGTCCACCTTAAATTCTATTGTCAACTCCTCCATGAGGCTTATATCTTACGCAGCAGATGGAGCGAGGAGGGCAGCGGGTTTCGGAGTTTCCCTTAGGAGACACTCCTGGATACGCTTGTATAATTTTGCAGAGCCCTTCAAGTCTACCTTTACTAACGCCCACTTTGATGATTCCTCACTCTTTGGACCTAAAGTAAAAGACACTCTTACCCGATGTGAGCAGGAAGGAAAAACTCTCTCTGCCGTTGGAGTACGTTTTTCCGTACCTTCAAGACCTTATCCAAAAGGTCAGAAGGGGTGGAAAGATGTGGTTCAAAAGATCCCAGAGATTTTTCCAGGATGCACAGGCTGGCTGATACCTTCCCCAGGGGCAGAGGAGGAGGTAATAATGGTAGACGCCACCCCAGAGGCAGAGGGGGTCTGCAAAACCAAGGTGACCGTGATTCCTTTCGTGGATGGCCTTATCAGCACTCCTGAAAGGAGGCCCGAATGCTCTACTCTGGGGGCAGTCGGGGACGTTTATTGATGTACTCAGAAGCCTGGCAAAATATCACCAGTGGCAAGTGGATACTAAACATAATATCCAGAGGATATGCCATTCCCTTTTGCTTACCTGTCCCAAAGACCAAAACAGTCCCAGATGTTCCACCCAGTCTAAGGGAGCAAGCAACTATAGAGGTTCAAAAGTTGCTTCAAAAAAGAGTCATCCAAGAAGTCCCTGCAGACCAAATAGGATTCGGAACTTACTCAAGATTCTTTTTAGTACCAAAAAGAACAGGGGACTGTGGAGGCCCATATTAGACCTAAGCAAGTTAAACAAATCTGCCAAAAAGTCTAAGTTCCGAATGGTGACACTGCAGTCTATACTTCTCTTCTTAGGGAAAGACAATTGGATGTGCTCGATAGACCTTTAAGATGCTTACTACAACATAAAAATGGACAAGACATCAAGAAGGTACTTACGCTTCTGGCTGTGAGCCAGCCATTATCAGTTCAGAGCTCTGCCCTTTGGTCTCAGTACAGCCTCCAGAGTGTTCACCAAATGTATGGCAGTAGTCATGGCTCACCTGAGACGTCTATGATTCAGTGTGTTTCCCTATCTAGACTGGCTCCTGTCTGCCACCACCAAGCATCTACTTCTACAAGCCAGGGATCTAACGGACATCTGCAATAATTTGGGCATTACAGTAAATTTGCAAAAAATCTGCCTTGTTGCCCTCTCAATGTATTACATTCATGGGCACAGATCTAGACACTTCATTGATGATGGCACGTCTTCCAGGAGAAAGAGTTGTTGCTCTCAGACATCAAATTCTTCATATCCTTCCCATGGACAAAGTGAAAGCAAAAGTAATTCTTCGCTTATTAGGAACAATGGCCTTCACAATTACATTAGTCACTCATGCCAGAATGCACATCAGTGGCTATTGTTTTCCAAATGGTCACTCAAAAGAGCTTCCGATGTCTCATCTAATCAGGATAGCGGAATGTTGCAAGAACGACTCGAGATGCTGGATGCACTCCACTCATGTAACAATAGGCAGACTCTTTATTCCACTTCAGCCAGTAGCTACAATGACCATGGATGCTTCCCAGACAAGGTGGGGGGGGCATTATCTGTGAAGAACAGTCCAAGGTACATGGCAAGATCACGAGGCTCACTTGCATATAAATGTTATAGAGATGAGAGCAGTGCTTCTTGCATTGCAATCACTTCAAGACTTTCTTCCTGTAGGGACTGTTGCGATCCAATTGGACAATATGTCTTGTGGTTTGGTACATAAACAAGCAAGGGGGAACCAGATCCTGCCCCCTGTGTTGAAAAGCCCTAAGAGTATGGCAATGGGCAAATGTTCATCATGTTTCACTGTTGCAGTCCTTGCAAAATGGGTTATCCGGCGAACAGTAGCCCACAGTTGGCCAGAATACCAAAGTCCTTGGTATATGACGTTGGCTGCCTGCAGTTTAGGCCTGACGTCAGGATGTCAGGCACAAAAAAAGGCAGCCAATGCCATTTCCTCAGTCTTTCTTGCCACGGAGCCCAAAGCAGAAGCATGTTGCATGAGTGCCGGTCGGCCAAGTACCTTCTTTTTGTATTCCGACTGTTTAGTTGAAGACATCCTCAGATAAGTACCCAGTTGGGGACCCTCTTTTCTTGCTTTAACGAATGTCAGAGAAAGTTAATAATTATCTTGCCTGTAGAAAACACATTCCGCACCATGATTTTCACTCCTATTGTATTACTTGTTTGGGCCTTGAGCATGATGTCCCTAATTGTGTTCTCTGTGCTTCTTTCAACCCACGTACCATACACTGTAGAGCTAGGATCTTGTTCAAGCATTTCGGAGTTTGGCCTAAGTTCGTCGGTATAGCGTCTTCTGGTCTCCCGACTTCAGATGTTCCTAAGAAGCGCAAGGCTAAGGACCGCAACAGGCTTAGGGTCAAATTAGCTGACGACGTTAAGTTGGTTGTCGGCCCAGCGGTAGTCAGTGAGGCGCTTTCTTTGCCCCTGCAGTCCACGGATGTTCAGCAGCAGGCATCTGCAGAGGCCTTTTCTGAGTCCCCCATTCTGTAGGCTTCCACTTCATCTTCTGTCTCTCTGCCAGTCACCGCCTCTGATGGATCCGGAGCCGCTAAGCAGGCGCTGGCTTCTGAGGCCTCTTTTCTCTGCCTGGAGACCAGATCCAGACCAACGACCTTAATTCAGATTTCTGCGGTGGCTAGGCCTCCCGAGTCCCTCCGGCTTTCTAGCAGGCCATCCAGCTGAAAATCTACTTCTAAGCAGGCGTCAGCCTCCTCTCAGATGCCTCAGGCTCAGATGGTTAAAATGGCTAGTGATCTCTTGACCCTTATCAAAGGCTCTAAGCCACTTCCTTCTAAAAGGATTAGGGAATTTTCCCCAGAAGCTTTCTCTGCCTCAGACTTTGAGGTTTCCAGCAACTCTGCTGATGAAGAGGGAAACTCTCCACTCTCCACTTTTTTCTGGTTTTGAGGAGTCTGATGCAGAAGACTCCATCCCTTCTGCCTCCCCTACAGAAGATTTTTCTTTTGGAGATACTCTGAATATTCTTAGGGAGCATTTCAAATGGGAATGTCAGGACTACCCTCAGTCTAAGAAATAGATTAGGGATTTCTTGGATTTGCCACAGCATAAGTCTTTGGCTATCCCTCCAGTTTTGGAAGTTGTTGATGATGTTTTCATGGAGAATTCTTTGACTCCTAATTCTGTTCCTCCTGCTCCCAGAAGGCCTGACAGGTATTAGAGTTCCTGATTCTCATCAGTTCCTTTTCAAGAATCCTACTGCTGATCCAGAGATTATTTCTCAGGGCACTAAGGGTGTTAAAGCCATGGTTGCTAAAAATCCTGTTCCTTCTGACAGGGAATCTAGCGCCTTGGATAGATGGGGTAAAAAAGTTTATACTTCTTCCATCCTGGCTATTAGGTCTGTTAATTGTCTTTTTCATAGGCTTAAGTATCAGCAGCATACTTTGGAGGCTATTAAAGCTAAAATTGCTGGTGTTCCTTCCTTGATGGAAAGTAAGGGCATGCATGACTTATTGAATTCTGCCACTCTTGTCACTAAACATTCTTTACATTGTGGTTTCAACACTTTGGAGGCTTCTTGCAGGGCAGCAGCCACTGGTTCTGTCATTAGAAGACATGCTTGGCTCAGGGAACAGCCCCTTTCTGAACCTGTCAAATCTAAATTACTGGATGTGCCTTTGCACAAGGACAACCTTTTTGGTAGCAAAGCAGAAGAGGTGTTGAAAAAGTTGGAGGATAAGGCCAAATCTATGCAAACTGTTAAGGACTTTCTGCAAGTTCAGCCTCCTCATTTTAGTAGGCATTACCCTTCTAAGAATTGGACTTTTCCTGCCCCTAGTAAACAGAGTCACACTAGGTCTAGGGGTTACAGGTCTTCTAGGGGACAGACTTTCGCCCCTCAAAAGGCTAAGCACTGGCAGGCTTCCTCTTCAAAAATTGGGGAGTTCTAAGCAAACTTCCCAAAGCAAGCATTCCCAATGACTCCGGCCTTCCCCTGCCTGCCTCTGCGGGCCCAGGGTTTCATTTGGGGGGAAGGTTAGCCATGTTTGCAAATGTCTGATTCACCATTACAGACGACAAATGGGTACTCAAAATAGTATCCCAAGGCTACAAGTTTTCCTTTCACAACTTCCCTGCCCACCAAGGATACCTAGATATCCTCCCAAATCAAAAGGCAGAAGCAGAAAAACAAGTTTCTTGTTTACTAAACCTGGGAGCATTAGAGCCAGTTCCTGCACCACAGATAGGCCACCGTTTCTACTCAAGACTTTTCCTGGTTCCCCAAAAAGGGGGCACCTGGCTTCCTATACTGGATTTGTCCATTCTAAACACATTTCTGGTAATTCCCAAATTCAAAATGCTCACTCTTCAGCAGTTGCTGCCAATGCTGGCCAAGGATTCCTGGCTGGTGACTTTGGATCTCAAAGAAGCTTATCTTCACATCCCAATAAGGGAAAGCTGCAGGCATTTCCTTCACTTCAGGGTGGGAGCAGGCACTTCCAGTTCTCTGCACTGCCCTTTAGCTTATCTACTGCTCCCAGAGTTTTTACCAAATGCCTGGCTCCAGTCATTGCTTTTTGCAGGCAAAGAAACATTCAAATTTACCCTTACTTGGACGATTGTCTTATTCAGGCAAACTCTCCGGAGCAACTTCTAAAGGATTTGGACTTTGTAAAGAACCTTCTCACCTCTTTGGGCTACACCATCAACAAAAAGAAGTCAAAATTGGTACCCACCAGGGAGATTGTATTCCTGGGAGCGAGCCAGAACACAGCCGCCAGATGGTATTCCTCCCTCAAGAAAAACAAATGGATCTTTCGAATTACTTCAAAAATTTGGCAAGCATGACCCAGCTCTCTGCAAGGAAATTCCTGCAAGCCCTGGGATTCATGGCTTCATGTATTTTGATGATTCCATATGCTAGACTGCTTACGAGGAAAATACAATGGTACCTCAAAACCTTTGGTGTCAACATACTCCGGATTTAGACTTGATACTTCCTCTGATTCCCTGCCTGCAGGCAGAGTTCCTTTGGTCGGTGATGGCCTGTGCACAGAACAAAGGCCTGCCTTTCTGTCCACCTCCTGCCAGCCAGACTCTCACCACAGATGCCTCGGACTATGCTTGGGGAGCACATCTAGAGGGCAGATGCATTCGGGGGACTTGGAACTCTCAACAGGTTCATTTGACATAAATCTGAATGAATTGATGGCAGTCCAACAGGCCTTAATGGCTTTCAAACATCTTCTGTCTCCTGGTACTCTTCTGGTCAGGACAGACAACACCACAATCATGTGGTACATCAACAAGCAGGGAGGGACACACTGTTACTTTCTGTGCAAAACAAGCATGATACTATGGTCCATAGCAGCTTCCGTGGGCATTCATCTGATAGCTCAGTTTCTTCCAGGAAGGCTCAACTCCTTGGCAGACCGGTTGGGCGGGCAGGTCCTGGATCCTCAAGAGTGGCAAGTAAACAAGACCATCTTCTATTGCATCATTCAGCATTGGGGCACTCCCCAGGTGGATCTGTTCTCATCTCCAATCAACCACTTTCTTCCAACCTTTTGCACCAGGGATCATCACAACAAAGCTTGGAAAGTGGATGCTCTGACCTTCCCCTGGACACAGCTCTCAATCTATGCATTCCCTCCTCTGCCTCTTCTTCCCAGAGTGCTGTTAAAGATAAGGGATGAAAAACCAAGGGCCATCATCATAGGTCCAGACTGGCCCAGCAACATTGGTATCCACTACTTAGCAGTCTCACCCAGTCTCGGCCTTGGCATCTTCCCCTGAAACCAGATCTCTTGGTTCAGGAGGGGGGAAGAATTCTGCATCCTCATCTTCGGACTCTGCATTTGGCAGCTTGGCTCATAATTTAAACCTTTCCCAGCAAGTGGTTGAGGTCCTTCGTGAGGCCAGGAGGCCTAGCACTAGGAAATCTTACACAGATAAGTGGAAAAGATTATCCATTTGGATGAGGACTAGAGGGGAAGACCCTTCTCAACCTTCTCTTCCTCTCATTCTTGACTATCTGGCAGGCTTGCTTAATGGTGGACTTTCCTTTTCTTCTATCAAAATCCATGCTTCAGCTATTTCAGCTCATTGTTCCTTTGAGCATCCCATTTTCTCACAACCCTTGATGAAAGAGTTCCTCAGGGGAGCTAGCAATTTAAAGCCTCCCAGAAGGGCCCCTACTTCTGCTTGGGATCTCAGTTTTGTACTTGAGAAACTTACTCTGCCTCCTTTTGAACTGGCTGCCTCAGCTGACCTGATGTTTCTCTCCTGGAAAACTACCTTTCTTTTGGATATTACTTCCACTAGAAGGGTTTCTGAGCTGCAGGCCTTAATGGCAGTCGAGCCTTTTATCATCTTCCATGTGGATCAGGTTTCCCTTCGAACTAATCTCTTAACCAGTCTATCCACCTTCCTTCCTTCTTTCCTAATCCTCAGAATAAAGGGGAAAGGTTACTGCATTCCCTGGATGTGCATAGACAGCTTAGATTTTACCTGATCAGGACTAAATTTTTTCGAAAGTTGAATCAGTTGTTGGTCAGTTTTGCTACTGGATCTCAGGGCAAAGTTATTTTTAAACGGACCATTTCTAAGTGGATTGCTCATTGTATTCACTTTTGTTACTTACAGCATGGCAAGGTTCCGCGTATTAGGATCCATTCTACTGGGGCACCCTCTACCACAGCAGCTTTCTCAAGAGGTGTACCTACTAGGGACATACTGGAAGCAACTACATGGACTTCTGTCCACACTTTCACTAAACATTACAATTTACCCTTGTTTTCTAAGTCCAGGGCTGGTTTTGCCACTGCAGTGTTACAGGGCATCCTTACCAACCCTTAAACAGTGCGTGTTCCTCGCCCCTTTTGTTTTTTTCCTGGGCTTTGGGAATCAACCCATTTTGTAAGGACTGCAACAGTGAAACACGATGACTATAGTATAGTTGTGTACACTTACCATAAATGTAGATGTTTGAGTGTATTAACTGTTGCAGTCCTGGTTTCCCCCCCTTCCATCCCCCTTTTTTCCTAGGGCACAGACTGGATTTTCTTTTTCTGGTCTAATTTTTTGGGGGGCTCCTGACAGTTAAGGCAAGAAAAACTGAGGAAATGGCGTTGGCTGCCTTCTTTTGTACCTGATGTCCTGACGTCAGGCCTAAACCGAAGGCAGCCGACGTCATATACCAAGGACTTTGGTATTCTGGCCCATTTTGTAAGGACTGCAACAGTGAATACACTCGAACATCTACATTTATGGTAAGTGTACACAACTGTACTTTTCTTCCCAGCGCTTTCTAATCGCAACGTACATTCCGGGGAAGTCCAATGTGATAGCGGACAAGCTGAGCAGAGCAATTCTAATGCCTCACGAGTGGTCTGTCAATTACAGTGTAGCGGAAATGATTTTGCATTCATGGGGACAGCCTTGCAGCAATAGCTTTGTCACTCCCATGAATGCCAAGTGCAGCAACTACTTTACCCTAGTTCCCCCTCCAGGGGACACACCGAGAGATGCTCTGGCTCACAGTTGGCCCTCAGGACTTCTATATGCCTTTCCACCATTTCCTCTCATGTTGTTGTATCTTTCAGCTTTTTCCCACTTAGGGGTCGCCACAGCGGAACTCCGGTCCGCTAATGATTGGCAGTAGATTTTTACGTGCCGAGTTGCCAGCTCTGATGCACAACCTTCAACGAAGGTACGCCCATTCATGCATGTCTCCACACAGAAGACACTTCAGCTGAGAATCGAACAGGACAACGTCTTACTGTGAGGCGACAACGCTACCGCAGCAGCACCACCACACCCAGAGTAATTCAGAAAGCTCAAACCTTGGGAAGCAGGATATTTCTCATTGCCCTTACTGGCCTCGTCAGGTTTGGTTCCCCTTCCTGTGACCCCACCTTCAGGAGAAGCCTTGGATCCTGGACCCAGTACCAGATCTGCTGACTCATATGTCAGGGGACCTTCATCCTTCTCTCAACACCCTAAATTTGACAGCTTGGCTGCTCCACTTCCCAATTTAGTCAGGCCTCACAATTTCACTCCTACTGTTAAACATATCCTAATGTCCTCCCATAAAGCTTCTACTAGAAAGCTTTATTCTAGCAAATGGAAGAGATTTTCCCTGTGGGCCCAAGATAAGAACATTGATCCTTTCTCTGCACCCATTGACTCTATTTTATAATTTCTGGCGGAATTGTTCCAACAAGGCTCAGCTGCAGCTACTATCAAAGTTCAACTTGCTGCAATTTCAAATTTTCATATTGGTGATACTTCTTCAAACTTAATGTCACACAGGTTGTGTAGAGCCTTCTTAAAAGGTGCTTCCTTACTAAGGCCTCCCTTTAAGGAACCCTTTTTTCCCTGGGATTTAAATTTTGTTTTGTCCCATCTCACTTTACCTCCCTTTGAGCCATCTTCGTCTTCAGACCTTAAGTTCCTTTCATGGAAGACTTTATTTCTAGTGGCTATAACTTCCGCTAGAAGAGTGTCAGAACTGCAGGCTCTTTCTGTTAAACCACCATATTTGATTTTTCGTAAGGATAGGGTATCCTTACACACTAACCCTTCCTTTTCCCCAAAAGTTGCTTCTCCAAACAATATAAACCAATCCATAGAACTCCCAGTATTTTTTCTCCAACGTAGCAACAAGGCAGAGTATAAATTACACCAACTGGATGTGCACAAACAACTCAGATTCTATTTACATAGAACCAAAGACTTCAGAACATCTAATCAATAATTTGTATCCTTTTCTGATGCAAGAAAAGGATCATCAGTTTCAAAAAAACACTCTTTCTAATTGGCTGTCAAATTGTATTACCTTTATCTACAAATCTAATAACAAGGATCTACCATTCAAAATAAAGGCTCATTCCACTAGAGCATTGGCTACATCATCTGCCTTCCAAGCTAGAATTCCAATGGATAATATTTGTGCAGCAGCTACATGGTCTACTCCACATAATTTTATTACTCATTACAAAGTGGATTTGGCCTCCAGGGACAGGGCATCCTTTGGTTCCACGTTGTTCAAAGGTATACTCCCGTGAGCCACCCAGGATAAAGGTGCTAGGGACGCTGTCCCATCATTATAAGAATGAAGGCGAGATAGGACAACATAACATAAAGAAGTTATGGATTCACCATAACGTTCTATGTTTGTTGTCCATCTCGCCATTCATTCTTACAAACCCTCTCTCCTTCCCCCTGCCTAAGACTTCTTGTGGACCTGGTAGATTTCCACTACTTCAGGGGCTCTTAGTCTCAGCTTGTTTCTCCTTCCAGTATTTTTTGGTATGGTCTTACACATTGTTTATATGTATATATGTGTAAATATGTATATAGTGTACATATTGCTCAGTATTAACATCAAACAAGATCTGGGGAATTGCACCACTGCATTGTGGGATATCTTCTTGCCACGAGCCAGGTTTGAGATCTTCAGCTAAGTATTTGGCCTAGTCGGAGCCAAGGATCGGCTCTGAACCCATCATTGCAAGAATGAACAGCGAGATGGACAACAAACATGGAATGTTATGGTGAGTACATAACTTCTTTTTTTAAATGCATGTTATATTAACAATAAAGATGCTAACCCTGTTGTATGGCATAACTGTGAATTTAATATTCTTGTTTTTGTACAATTTCTATATTGAGAAACAGTTTCACCAATCAAAAGTGTAGAACAGATAATTTGTTATGACTAACAGGAAACCAATAATTGCAGTCAGCTCATTACAAGTGCCAAAATAGGAATGCATTTTAAAACAGTATTCAGTTCTTGGTTTGAGAGATGGACATCTTTTATCTATTTAAGTTAGTCAGAACTGTATCTGTTTGACATTCTTAGGTAATTAGTTCATTCCTTGGACTAGACCATCTGAGGATCATATTAATATAGATAGGTTTATTTTGTTTATACAGTCATACTAAATAAAATTAAGAACTGTATTTTGTGTGTGTGGGGGGGGCAAAGCGGGCTGAGCAGGAAAGATAAGAGGGGGCTTTGTATCATGAAGTTTTGCTGGGAGTCCTCTCATTTCAAATTATGTCTACATGGGTGTTGGTGTAAAGCTCTTCTTGCACTCGTACTGGAGACTTGGTCATGTAGAGAAAAAAAAATAGAGAAGTCTAACACTAGAAAAAAGCACTTACTAAATAAGTTGTGTTGGTTTATTAAAGCTGAGTTATGACGATTTTGCTTGGACTTTGCTGTGTTGTTGAGTTTCTGTGTTACTACCATTAGAGAAAAAAAATCACACAGATTTCCCCATATGGTAGCCCTCTGTTAGTAATCTGAATCATTCAGAATGGAGGTCCACTGTTCCTGCCCTTAATATTTTTGCAACCCTGTTTGTTTTTTTTTGGTACAGATTGGTACTTTAGGCTATGGGCATCCCAGTATTCTATTAATGGGGTGTTTTGTGTGCTTTTCTCTTTCCCAGTAATTTGTTACCAGTGGTCATTATAGTATGCAGGAGCCATTCTTTTGGTTTTCTGAATGATCTCTTTGGGAGAAGACTAGTCAAGACTGAGGCAAGTGTGAAGAAAAACTGAAGTGTCACACTTGCTGATGTGATGCTTCATCTCTTCCCGTCACTGACTGACCTCTCTGTGTTCTTAAAATAAATGTTCCCACTGTCTAGCTGCAGCTGCCAGATATCTTCATAACCTTGGGTTAGTCACTTGGCATATGCAACTGATTATAGGGAAAAAAATATCTGTTGGGGTGAGAATCTTGGGCCACTGCACATTTGCTTCTTCTGGTCCACCAATAAATCAAGGCCATCCAATGTACAGTATGTGTCCCAGTAGCAAGGGTATTTTGTAATCCAATCCTTACAAAAGTTCTTGTCTAGAAAAGAAAATACCTTTTCCATAGGAGTGGGACCTTTATACAGAGAGGAAAGCACCTTCTGTGGAGAAATGGTTCCTAGTACAGAGAGGAAAGCACCTTCTCTGAAGAAATGGTCCTTTGTACAAAGGTGAAAATGTCTTCTCCAAAGGAATAGTTCCTTGTACAGAGAGGAAAGCACCTTTTGTGGAGAAATGTTCCCTTGTGCAGAGGTGAAAATGTCTTCTCCAGAGGAATGGTTCCGTGTACAGAGAAGAAAGCACCTTCTCTGGAGGAATTGTCCTTTGTAGAGCACCACATAAATATTGTAAGAGCTGGAGCATGGAATCAGAATGATGTCTATTAGGCTTTGCCACAATAGTTTGGATATGTGTTTACTTACTCTCTGTCAGGCATTCACTGGTACATGACTGGCTAGCTCTTGAAATATTTGTCAGATGCCCAGAAGCTCAGTCATGTGTCTCCCCAAAGGATCTATAAAAGTGTGATGCCCTCTGTTATTTGTGAAAAAATCATATGAGGGTTGAAGTCTGGAGTATGGCCATATATGCTGAAGTGTTCACATCAACAAACTTAGACTCCTGACAGTGGTTAGGACAGAGAAAATGAGACTGCCACCTCTCCTAAACAAATATCTGGGCTGCTAGGTTGGCCAACACTGTTATTTGATTTTACTGCCTCATGATCGTGACCCATATTATCTGAGAGTGTTTGCGCTCTATTATCATCCATGGTCTGTGCTAATTTAGGGTATATACTTTAAATGCAGGGTCATAAAACTGATACAAATAGCAGCAGTTCCATACTGGAAGTATATAGTTCTCCCTCTGATTTATGCAATTTAGGTTTTGAAGCAAGTCTGAGCTGTGGCGGCACCCCAGATATGAAACTGAATTGCATTATCCCATTCCTCTGTTACCACCTTGGGATACAGTGTTCCAAAGGAGACCATAGTATACATCATTTGGGGATATAAAACCATCTGGAAGAGAGTTAGATGCGCTGGCCCGACACTCTAACTCGAGCTCTGCTCCCCACTCTTCCACCGACTCGAGGCTCCCCTTCCATCCCCTAGGCCCAGGGCGCAGAGTTACCCCAGAACACAGAGGCTGTTTGCTACAGCTTCAGGTTGAAGCTTTTGGTTGGGTTGTTAGGTGAATGTTGGCTTTTGTTTTTCTTTTCTTTTCCTTTTTCTTTTTCCCTTCCTAAATTAGTAAATTAGTGTAGATCCCCCCCCCTTATTTTTTTTTTTTTTTCTTTTTTTTTCCTAAAAAGAACTCTTGGTTTCCCTTGGCCCCCCCTTCCTTCCCTCCTAGGGTTGTAGTACTACTTTTTTTTTCTGTACTTAATTATTAGTATTTTTACTAATTTGTGTTTTTTTTGTTTTGTAATTTTTAATACTGACAAGGTATAACTGTGTGTTTGTGTGTGTGTGGTACACCTGTCATGTAGGGAGGAAATGTCAAAAAAAAGCTCTGGATGTCTTGATTCAAGAGGCGCTGTCAGAGAAAATCTCTGACAGAGATGGCACACACACTTCTTGTCTGTGTCTTTTGGGTTTGCACCTGCAGAGGACTCCTGTGGTGTGTGCCATGGCTTCAGCCCCAGGGTCCTGCAGGAGAAAAAAATAAATTGATTCTGAGAGCCTGATTCAGTGGACCCACTCCCAGGAGACCCTCCTCCAAATTCATCACAGCTCCATCAGACAAGCAATTTTATCAAAAGGAGTTTCTGTGGGATGCTATGGTGGTAGCTGCCACAAAGAAGGAACTGGCTGATCCTTCCAGTGCCTGTCCATCCACCTAACAAGGAATCTAGGTCCATGGTAATCCACAACATACTGTGGTGTGGTACATCAACAAACAAGGCGAACCAGATCATACCCCTGTGTCGAGAACTCAGACTGACTGTGGCAATGGCACGATTTCTTCTCTTTTTTCTGATAGCAACGCGCATCCCCGAAGAAGTCTCACATTATTGCGGACAAGTTGCAGAGCTATACTCATGCCTCCCAGCAGAAAGAAAAGAGGCGAGAGAAGAAACTAAACATGGGAACGCGTTGGTAGAACATAACTTCTATTTTCTGCTCCATAGGAAGTTACGAGTTTTTCTTTTCCATCATTTCTGAATGCAGTTGTTTCTGCAGCCACTTAAGACTAGCATAATACATTTGTTGTGATGGCCAAGTATAAAGTAATGCCTTAGTGGGGTTTTGAGCTTATTCCACAAGAAAGAGGGTAAGAACTGTTTAGGCCTTGTGTATCAGGGCACTTATGGTCTTTGCTCAAGGACTTATCCAGGTTGATATTATATGTTTAAATAAGTTGAAGAGTCACAAGCGTTCCCTAGAATTTTGGCAAAGAAATTTTGAGGATCAGTAACTTGACTGGCAGATCATCAGCATATAGCAAATAGTATTATTGGGGGGGGATCACAGTTTTCAACAGGCTGCTAGATAGTGTCAGCAGTACCTTGGCCAAATGCTGAATGACCAATTTGGAAGGCATCAAGACAGCGGGTACCCTTGATGTTTGCTACAGTAGCGATCAACTCCCTTGAATGGAATTGCCCTAGTTTGACTCCAAGGTATTTCTTTAAAAGTGGGCAAGTAACCTTATGTAAGTAAGTCATGTTAAATAGGCCAAACTGACCTCATCAAAGCCTTTTCTGGATCAATTAATGCTGTAATTCGTGGTAATTCACTGGCCTTTCAGCTATCTAGCTTTAGTAAAGCTTTCTGAATAATATTGTAAGTGGTACAGTCCCTTTTAAAAACATATTGATTATTGCTTAATACTGATGGGATAAAGATCTAGATTCTTCTTACTTGTATTGCCTTGAAGATTTTATAACCTCTTTTAAGGGAAATAGACTTATATGATGCTGAATGCATGACTCTTTCCCTGGTTTGATTTTTGGGGTCATGCAGGCATGTTTCCAAAATGTAGGTATGCCAGTCTCCTTTAGTAATACTAGAAAAGTGCTGCGGAAAAGACTTCAGCTTACACGAGGACATGATTATAAACCTGTGGCTGGAACCCATCTGGGCAAGCAGATTTGTTGGATTTGAGCTTCAGAACTTTCATATTAATTTCAGTTTGCATAATTGATTTGTAGCTTTACAGGTTATTGTTATTGTTCGTCTATGAGTGCAGCCATTCTTGCCTATTTTTAAAACTCACTAGTTTCTGGGGAAACCTAACTCCCCAGTTTCCTTATTTTATTTGTTGTTTTACATTTATAAATCAGGTAAGTAGACTGATGTAAAGACCCTTTTTAACCATGTCCCAGGTCAGAGGCAGCATTAGAATTTTAACATTTCAAAGTATAGTTGTGTGACAGATGAAAATCCTAAGTTGCAGCCAGCATATCTTGAATAATGCATCTTAACTGTCCAGAATTTTCCAGAATATCGAGATTTGTCTTGTATTTTTTGTCTGTTCCTCATAAAATGTGTTTTTTTTTCTGGCAAATTACTGTGGATTGAAATCAGTAAGTTCATATCCTTCACAAAATGCAAAACCTGTAATTCTAGCAAATGTTCAAGTTTTATAACAGCAACATTTAAAATGTGTCCCTAAATTTCTGGCTTTTGTCCTCCCATTATTTTTGGCTTTGTCCAGGATTCTTATGCAGAGAGATCAAGGAGTGTGTGAATGCTTGTTTAATGTCTATCTGGAAGTGAAGAACAGTTATGATTTTTTATTAGAGCCTTTGTTGCTTGAGTCTTCTGGCTAGGCCACTGTGCACTCTTGGAGATGTCAAGTAAAACTTCAAGTCTAAGCCTCTTTTTCTAGTACTGCATTAGCATCACAGTCCCAAACCAGCTGTAAGTAGCCATGTAGATTTATCAACACTGATGAAGAGACAAGGTTTGTAGTTTTCCTGAAGACAGAATTGACTTAGTTTTCCTACTTTGCAGATGTTACATTTGCAGATCTCAAGAACTCAATAAACAGGAGGCCCAGGGCTGCAGATGGCTCTTAAGGAACATTTGTACGCATTCTAGAATAATCAGCAGGAATATTCTTGATGTTGCAAATCCATGAAGTGATTTGTTAATTCCTTTAAATTTTCTTTAAACTGGGGATATTGGAGGCACATTTTGAAGAGTCTTCAAGCCTGGAAGTGTAAGTAGGGGAATGAAACTTCGAGCTAAGATGTTATGTTCAGATAGGGTATTGGTATAGACAATAAAACAGTGAAAAGAGGATGCAATTTATTACTTTTAACTAACGTTGTGTGCACTGAATTAGTGAGTGTTTTTCATTTCTCCTATAACTTGATTGGGTACCAGCGTCAATTGAATCTTCTATAATAAGGGAATTAAGTAGCCTGTAGAAGGCTGAGATCTTAGTGTGATGCTGTAGTGTCAGCTTTACTCACGGCAAAGTAGAGGCCTCTTGCCAGATTGTGCTTCTTTCTGCCAAGTAAGTGTGAGGGTGTGTGTTAAAACTTTCTGACCCTCTGCACATATTAGGGTACCCATAAATTTAGGCTTCAGTAACACATCTATTGGCACAGTAACCTCTCAGTGCTGCTGTTGCCTCTTGTTAACACTGTATGGTCTACTGGGAAGAAACTGGCCGCACCTTGCTAATGCAGGATAGCCAAGTCAAATACGTCTGAACAATTCAGTGCAAACAGTCCACTATATGGACTTAGCAACTAGAACAGTAAAATCCTTATTCATCATTGCAGCCAAGAAAGGCCTGAGGGTTAAGGAAGGGTGAAAATCCTATGTTATTAATTCCTTTCCTGAGAATCTGTTACATCTGACCTGCTTAGTAAACAAAAAGTAGCTGCTCTCTCTAGTCTGTTATGGGAACTAACTTAATCTGTTTCAGGCCTGTAGCACCTTTTTTGGAAGCTTCCACTTATATACCTCACTTCCCAGTATACCTACTGTAATATATATTACAGTCTAGGTCTTCTCCTAATGCTAATTGAATGTATATACTTTTTCTGCTATTAACCATGTGTAACTATTTTTTCCTGTATATATAGGTCTTATGTCTTCTGCTGTATACTGTATTTTAACATATTGCATAAAACTTTACTTACTGTGGAGCTTTTCTCCCCCGGCCTCTGCTGAAAGTGGACCTGTGTCCAGTCGGACCACCCCGGTTAACAAATGTAAAATAAAATAAAGTAAAATAAGTTAGCAGCCATAGCTCCTTATGGTAGCCAGACTTTTCTTGGGTCTGAAGCTTTAACTAAGAGATTTACCAGCTTAAAATAGCGGGATTAGAAAGGGCAATGATTTAGTAATAAAATGACACTAAGATTGTTAATCTAGGATATTCTGGAGTAGAAAAGCCTTGATTATTTTATGCTTTTTAAGTTGTTTTTTCAAAAAATGCTCAGGAATGCAAATATATGTGTAGGCTGTAAGAGGTGCAACATTTCACACCACACACGTGTTAATGAGTTGATAGGAAGCTCTTGGGCATCTTACAGAGATTGATAGTGCAAGTTGGCCAAGAAGATTTACACTAATATTTTACAAGGCAGGTTTGTGTGTGAACTTTTGGACAGTTTGGATGTTTACACAGAGACAGGCTAAAAAGGTGGGGGTTATTTGTGTGGTGTGTTCGATCACAATTATGTTGTTGTGATTTGAGAAAGTGTTTTACATAACTTCATGTAATGCAGTTTTTATTGGTTCATTTATTGTATCAAGTGATGTATTAGCATATTTAAGCAGTGTACTTGTCATGAGTTCTGAAGAAGACTGAATAAGGACAGAAACACTTGACTTGAAGTCAAATACAGTCATTTACTTAGACTTACTGTCTTTGTGTTTTCCATGAAACAGAAGTTTCTTAACCTGTAAGTGAAGTCTAGTTATAAAATGAGCTTTCTTCCCACTTTTATTTTTACCTGCTTTTGAAGTAACCACTTTAAAATCTGTTTTAACTGAATCAATAAAAGTCAAAATTTATAAATGACATTCCTCAACTGTAAACTGCCTTGCTTTTACTCCTACTCTCCATTCCTACCAGCCTAATAAACTGCTTCAATCTAATGAACAACACCTCAGTGTATATAAACCCCACAAATCCTCTGGCTAAAGTCTACTTATTGTCACTAAGAAACCGAATTCTGTTCCTCTGCAAATTAGATCTGCCTCTAAGCTCTCCAACTTCAAACTACTGCTAAAAGACTACCTAAGTAAAACCTGGCTGTGCTCCTCCACTACCCCAGGCTGAACTAGTCCCGCCGTACTTCTATCCCAGCATACTTCTTACTAATTACTTCTGTCTGAACATAGTCAATCTATTTCTTGGATAAAGGGCAAATATAATTTTGCCTAAGCTATATTGTCTAGTCATCTGTTACGAGTGTACTCAGTGTGTTTAATGTCATGTCTATGAACTGCAACTTGTGAATACTTAAACTATTCACAGTCTTCTTTTTCAGCTTGTAATATCTGTCCAGATATTTGTACTGCGTATGTATAAGTCCTGACTGTATGAACCAAAGTTGCACTTTTTACTTAGTTAATAAGTTGTTCTGTATCAGGTTGTCTAATAGTTTTATTTAACTGTAATCATCTTATGTCAATTTGGAACTTTTCTCCCTGGACCTCTGCTGAAAAAGGAACATTATCCCAGTCAGAGTTTCCCAGTAAATAAAAGTCAAATAAAATAAATTGTTTTAGAATTTACCACATTCTGCTTTTGAATAATGATATTTTAGACATTTTGAATCTATTTGAATATTTTTTGAATAATTTAACAAAGTGATTCTTAATTTATTTTGATATTTACACTTCTGAACAATGCTAATTTTAAACATGTTTAATAATATCACATTTACCAGGTTTTACAGTCATTGGTGGAGAGAACACAGGAAAGTTAGATCTTGGGATTTTTATTGCATCTATCATCCCAGGGGGCCCGGCAGATAGAGATGGTCGCATTAAACCAGGTAAGAACATTTGTTTTTAATTATTGTTAAAATGCATCATCATGCAAAGCCAATTAATGCTGCTGAGCAAGAGGTCTGTGGTCAGTCCAACTGATTAAGAGCTGATATTGGTAGTGTGATAGTCTGAAAGCTGGAGTGTCCTGAAGTCTTACAAATACTCTCAATTAGACAATTCGGGCGGGGTATCCTACAGTTCTACAAATGCTGACAATCTGAAAATTGTGGGTGTGGAGATCTCAGGATATGTTTGAGCTCCCTGCATCACTTGCAGTACTGAAATTCCAAACATACTCAGTGACACTGATTTACCATTTATCTGAGAAAGTTCAGTAAATCCCAAATTCAGGCTATATAATGATTGGAAAAACAGAAGATTTTCACATAATTTAGAATCTTATGCTAGATCACTCATTCACTACAACCTGGATTTCTTCTCATATCTACTATTTGTACTACGGTTGGCTTGCTTTCATTTTACATCTCTCTCTCTCTCTGTGTATACATATAGATCTATCTATATGTATACATGTGTGTGTGTGTGTGTGTATATATATATATATATATATATATATATATATATATATATGTGTGTGTGTGTGTGTGTGTGTGTGTGGTGAAACATACAGTAAAATCATGGCAGGGTCAATGTTAAACATAGATGAACTAGATGACTGACACATGTAGGGGCACTTTTTCCATGTGTCGATGTATTTATTTTTTATAGCAATGAAACTGGTTCTTCAGTTGAGAAAATATATAAATCCATAAAGAGTTCTGTTTAAACAAAATGTGGCCACACAGCAGAGACCTCACAGTGTTCAAATATAGGTGGAAAGCTGCATTTCAATCAGTATGCAGGTATTATACTTGACATATGATGAATCTCTAATGCTTGGTTTTACTGGCTTGATTGAGAGTAGTGGGAAGTAATTTACTAGAAAGTGAAAAATTTTAGGAGGAACAAGTAAAAAAAATGAGAAACAATAAGCGATATTCTGCAGAATTCTGGAGTTTTGAGGTAAGATGAAGGTTGATATTGAAGACCGAAGGGGTGCTTGAAGGTAAGATAGTATTAAAGTATTATTATTTTTACAATGATACTGGCATTGATCAACCAGATATTTCTGGTAGTATTTCTGTCTTTGTGATTTGGGTGGTATGACTTAGAATATTTTAAATCTGGCAACTTGTTTGTGTGGAGGTGAAATAATATTACTTAGTCTTCAGACATTGTGGCTATAATTGTTGGGTGGGGGTTGGCTTGGTGAAAGTGACTGACCCTGTTGTCATTTGCTCATTTTAAACAGTCACTGTCTGACTTTGCATGACTAATGTGTATTTGACAGAAGTAAGATATACTACTTAATTGTACACCTGATATTCATAGGTTCATTAGTGTATACTAGGCTAATGACACCTAACACCTAGCTGTTCAACCCAAATTTGACCCACACATTTTATTTACATAGGAGTTGATTTACTGACTGCTTCTGTCCATCAGAGCCAGACCAGGGCAAATTTCTGATTTACCCATTTATTTGTCTAAGTTGAGCTTAAATAGGGTTAGAGAGGAACTCTGCTTCACATGGCTGGGAGGCATGCTTCACAGAATGGGAACTCTGAGAAACATCTCTCTCTCTCTCTCTCTCTCTAGCATATTCTACTAATGTCACAAACAAAATGTAACTCTTTTTATGTAGTAGTTCTAGTGTTCTGATGCTGTTTGTTTTCTGGATGTGCAAAAGGCTAATCAAAATAGGATCCATGGATGCCATGTACGCTAGGCATAGATCACCTCTCAGAAGTCTGTAGGATACTGAGTAAAGGGACTGGGCTTAGAGGCAGTCAGCATAGAACATTGTGTTTGCTTCCTGTATTCATTTTTTAAGGAACCTTTGTGGACGTTCCAGTTCCTACATGTCTGGTCAGGTGCACACTGATATACTCCTTATTATACTCATTGATGGGTCTGATAAGGGTTGAGTACAGTGGCACAATGACCCTAATGGACCCTAGATGCTATGCCCTTACTTATAAGTTGAGCAATGTAGAAGGATTTTCTTACTACCTTGGACACGTGTTGGTCAAAGGCTAGGTTACTGTCTACATGAGTTCCCAGATCCCTGACTAGTGAATCAACTTTTAGGGACATAGACAGAGTAGGTGTAGTTGCTGGGGCAGTTTTTGGAGGACAATGACTAAATGCCTGCTGATTTTTGCTTATTAATTTGCCTTTTCAGGACTAATGTGATTTATGTGAAGCAATGTGCAGTATTTTAATGTTTCGAACAAATGTGATATACTGTCACTGTATGTTGCTGTGGGGGCAGTGTAATCATTATTTCTTCATCATTCCTTAAAACTTCAAAACAGGTTATTAGAGGGTCGCTATAGCAAACAGAAGTACATTGTACTGTCTAGAAATAAGTTGGAAACATTATTGAAATCATTTTTTTTCATTTTCCTCATGATCAAACATCTAATGCATATACAGGTAGATCTCTTTTGAGGGAGAATAAAGACAAATGCTGTTTATGTATGTCTGACCTCAAATATTTTATGTTTTTTTTAGTTTTGTCCCAGTCTAACATCAGAAAAGTTAAACAGAATGTGGCTACCTTTTGGGGATGGGGTGAAGCGGCATGCTGTGTATACATATGGCAGCAGCTGTTTGAAATGATTATTGTAGTAATTTTTTCTCTCCCCAATTTAACACTAGAGGTGGATATACAGACATTATCTTCCTATTTGGTCTGGGAAGTACGGGGGCAAGTACTATTCCCATATATGATATATATGTTTCTTCACAAGCATTTTGTCTTTTCAGTTTATTGTGAGTTGGTGTTTGTTGAGCACTGAGTATTAAAACTTGGATGCAACTTATTTCTTCCTTGAAATAAAAAGCAAGATTGAATGTCTTTTCTGCATGTGCGACATTTGATCGGGTAATCATTAGATTAAAAGTTTGGAAAAAAGCTGTAAAATGTACCTCAAAGCATCTATAACCCATGGGCCCCCAGACCCTCACCATAATTTAGTTATTACAGTGGGTACAATTCCTGTATTTCATCAGCTTCCTATTGAAATATCAGGACTTGCAATGCCAAGTCCTGAAACACTAAAAATCCAAGAGAAGTGAATATTGAGTATTGTTCTTCTTTCAATTTGCTTTTTGTAGTTAGAGAAGCCCCCCCTCACTCTTGATGTGGGTGGGCAAGCCATCCACACCTACTGAAATTGTATATAACAACTGTGAGACTGTTATACCTCAGAGGAAATGTAATATTCTTAAAATGTCGGTCTTGGTCGTAGTGTACTTAAGATTGAATTTTCAGTCATTCAGTCTCCAAATTTTGGGACTCAGCATTGCAAATCCTAACATTTCAAATGGTTACTGATTTCATTTCATGATAATGGAATTTTGCATTTTGAGAACTGTAAATCAGTGTCCTTCACCATAAGCTTAATCAGATGAGCCTGCTTAAAATTGTAAATAAGATGTCTTTCTTGAACATACAAAATATGGGAAACATAAGTATGTATGTTTACAAAAACTCCAGGAAAAGTGAGGGCAGTTGTGTTCTTTCTATTAGCCTTCCTGGCTCTGTTATGAAATTGTGATAAAACTGAAGCACAAAAAATATTGTGCCTCTTCCTACTTCATTTTGCTGTTTGTGCTTAGGTGTTCAACTGTATTTATTTATTTATTATTTATTTATTTCCAGTTTGTCCAGTGGGCCCAGAGAGTCCATTTTCAGTTGAGGCACAGGGAGAAAAGCTCCATGAAACAGATTACAATAAAGATAGCAGTCCAATAAAAGTAAAAGTACAAGTACAAATACATATCAAATAATACAAACCGTGAGCAATATTGCCCATAGTGGAAAAATATTGTGCAGATACATTTTAACAAATTCACACAGTTAAAGTCAAAAGCTATTTACAATATTTACAGGTGTGAGAGACCATATGGGAATTAGCTATAGAAGGTTATAGCCAGCTATAAGATGCTTAGGAACTCAGGAGGATACCCTCCCAGGGTCTGTTGTTAAAGAGTTCTAGGTAGGGCGAATGCAGTTACATTTCCATTTGGAGGAGAGGTAGGAGTAAAGCTGAGTTTTGAAGTTGTCTGTGTTTGACATTGTCCTTAGTGTGGAAGGGAGAGAGTTCCATTTCTTACCTAAGGAGAAGCAGAGGGGAAGTTGTCCAGCAGGACGTTTAGGTTTGTGGACAGTAATTTAAGGTTTTGGTGTTCAGATCTGAGAGTTCTATTTGGGGTGTATGGGGGAACGATGTTAGTTATAGTGGGGCATTTGGTTGGATTAAATATTAGTCTATGTGCTGTAGTGAGCTGGAGGAAGTCCAGGTAATTTGTGAATTCTAACTATTTGAGGGATCGGAGGGTAACACAGTGATCAGTGGAATGTTTGGCTTTGGTGGCAAATTTAGAAATTTTGTTATAACAGCTTTCAAGTTTGGAAGTGATGGAAGAGGATAGGTTAGTTAGTAGCAGGGCGCCATACAGAAGGGAGAGAAGGAGGTAAGAGGAGACCAGAGTATGCCTGGTAGAAGTGGAGAGGAACTGGTTGTTCCTGTATAGCATACCTAGTTTTTGGTGGGTTTTCTTTATATTTTGCTGAATATGGATGTTGAACTTGAGGTGTTTGTCTATAGTTACACCAAGTAGTTTGGCAAAGGAAACAACTTCAATTGGGGAGTTGCTTTGGCTAAGGACTTGGAAGGAATTTTTATCAAAAGAGAAAGACTTTGAGGGTGCGAATAATAGTATGTTAGATTTGTTAGCATTGAGAGAAAGGTGGTTTTGGCGCATCCAGATCTCAGTAGTTGAGAAGGCAGCCTGAGTTTTAGATAGGAGTTCAGGGAGGTTAGAGGCAGAGCAGACAAGTGTAGAGTCATCTACATATTGGATGACTTTGGCATTAGGAATAGCAGAGTGAAAGTTATTGATAAAGATATTAAACAGCATTGGTCTGAGGATGGACCCCATGGTAGGGGTGGGTAAGAAAGGTGAGGTGCCTTTTTTCCATTTCACAGCCTGAGCTCTATCTGGCAGATAGCTTGAGAACCAGGAAAGAGTGTGTTTGGAGAGATTTAGGTTTGAGAGGTGACTTAGAAGGTGCTTATGGGAAACAGTATTGAATGCTTTAGAAAGATCTAGGAGCACTGTGGATACTAAGTTCCCAGAATCTCGGGCTTGATTGACAGTTTCTAAGAATGAGAGTAGAGCTGTTATGGTGCTATGTCCTGGTCTGAAACCATGTTGGATAGGGGTGAGACGTTGTTTTTTTAGTCAAAAAAGGTATAAATTGGAGGTGGATGCATTTTTCTAGGATTTTGGAGATTGAAGAGAGAAAAGCTATAGGATGGAAGCTTGAAATGTTAGTGTTTTTGCCTCCATTGCGGAGAGGAGGAATAAAGGTGAAATGCCAGAGTTTAGGGACATAGGAGTCCATTATGGATCTATTAATTAGGATGCTAATTGGGAGAGCTATACCATCAGCAGCAGAATTGAGATAGGAAGAGGGGATATTGTCAGGTGCATTGGAGCAGGGTGTAAGTTTGGACTGTATTTAATTTTATTTGTGTTTCTCACTGAATATTAACTCAACTGAAGTTGTGGCTGTCTCTCTACAGAGTACTTGTTAGAATTTCTGTGTAGCCATTGATAGCAGTGGGGGTAGTTTCACCTCATCACTGATATTCTAACCTGCCTTATATAAGTGGTACATTTTGGGTTATCTCTGCTTAATATTCTGAGCTTTGGCAAGCTAATATCTACCTGAAATCAACTGGATGTATAAGTGAATTTAAGTACACTTTTATCTGTTATTTTTCATATAGTACTGTATTTAATTTATTTATTCGTGTTTCTCACTGAATATTAACTCAACTGAAGTTGTGGTTGTCTCTCTACAGAGTACTTGTTAGAATTTCTGTTTAGCCATTGATAGCAGTGGGGGGTAGTTTCACTTCATCACTGATATTATGTCCTGCCTTATATAAGTGGTACATGTTGGGTTATCTCTGCTGAATATTTTGAGCTTTGGCTGGCTAAGATCTACCTGGATGTATAAGTGAATTTAAGTATACTTTTATCTGCTCTTTTTCATATAGTACTGTATTTAATTTATTTATTTGTGTTTCTCACTGAATACTAACTCCACTGAAGTCGGAGCTGTCTGTCTACAGAGTACTTTTAAGAATTTCTGTGTAGCCATTGATAGCAGTGGAGGGTAGTTTCACCTAATCACTGATATTCTGTCCTGCCTTATATAAGTGGTATATTTTGGCTGATCTCTGCTTAATATTCTGAGCTTTGGCCGGCTAAGATCTACCTGAAATCAACTGGACATATAAGTGAATTTAAGTACACTTTTATCTGCTCTTTTTCATATAGTACTGTATTTAATTTATTTATTTGTGTTTCTCACTGAATATTAACTCAACTGAAGTTGTAGCTGTCTCTCTACAGAGTACTTGTAGGAATTTCTGTGTAGCCATTGATAGCAGTGGGGGTAGTTTCACTTCATCAATGATATTATGTCCTGCCTTATATAAGACAACTACCAGAATTAGATCTAAAACAGTTCCATGGCTATCAAGGGAAACAAGGCAAAAAATAAAAGAAAGGAATAGAGCCTGGACAGCCTGGAGGTCCAACAAAAACCCAGCAACAAAGCAAACATACCAACAGTTAAGAAATCTTACTAAGAAACTAGTTATGCAAGGTAAAAGAAATTACTTTATCACCCATCAAACCCAACACTCAAACAATCCAAAAAAATTCTGGGCAGGCTTAAATAGGTTACTACACCCTGGAAAAACCACTACTCCACCTCCAACAACAGGCCTAAAAAAAGAAAATATAGCTGAATCATTTAACTCATTCTTTACTGAGACTGTACTTGCCCTTGCCCAAAACCAAACCTATTCAAATACTAAAAGTGCCCCTCCCAAACCTAACAACTGCCCCACATTTAAGCTACAACCCACTTCAACCTCTTATATAAGAAAACTACTATCCCAACTAAAACCAACTACACTAGGAGCTGATTCCCTTCCCAATGAATTCCTAAAACTAGCAGCTAACGAAAGAGCAAAACCAGTCTCAATCCTAATAAACAGATCCATCTCAGAAGATTCAGTACCATTGATCTGGAAAACTGCCTATATCATACCCCTACACAAAGGAGGTAATTCTTATGACATATCAAACTACAGACCAATAGCAATATTATCCCCACTTGCTAAAATACTAGAAAAATGTATTCACCATCAATTAATGACACATCTTATTGATCAAGAGCTCATATCTCATACACAGCATGGTTTTCGGCCAGGACACAGCACAACCACAGCCCTGCTAGCATTCATAAATACCATTAACCACAACAGGAATAATGGTAAGCTTTCTTCAGCCCTCTTCCTAGACCTATCAAAGGCATTTGATATGGTTAACCATGAAAAACTAATCTCCCATCTAATAAACCTAGGATTAGATAACTTATCAGTCTCCTGGTTTAAAAACTACCTCTACAATAGACAACAGGCAGTACTATGGAATAATAACTTGTCTCCACTCCTACCGGTAACACTCGGAGTACCTCGGGGATCTATACTAGGCCCCTTGCTGTTCTCAATCTTTACAAATAATCTTCACTCAGTCGCAAAAAGTTCAAGCCTTATTCAATATGCAGATGATTCAACTATAATATGTAACGCCCCCACTTTACAAGACCTCTACAAAAAGACACAGGATAACTTTCACTCAGTGGAAACATGGCTCACTGATAATGGCCTGATACTCAACCCCCCAAAAAACAAGCTACTATTATTTCATCCCTCAACCACTACTGCCCCCACCTGCACCTTTACTATCCACTCTAAAAACGGTACCCCCATATCACCTGAAACCCAAACAAAACTACTAGGTATTACTATTGACAACAAGCTCAGATTTGATGCACATATCAATCTGGCCATTAAAAATACTAACAGAAAGCTAGGTAGCCTCTACAAACATAAAGCATTCCTGACCCATAATGCTAGAACTACTATAGCACGCACACACCTTCTCACAACACTACTGTACGCCTCACCCATCCTGATTAACTTATCTGAAACAGAAATCAACAAAATGACAACCTGCTACAATCAGATAGCCAAATTTGCTAACAACAGCTCCTACAGAACACATCACTGCCTAAACCTAAAGCAATTGGGCTGGATGGAACTACCTAGCTTACTTATTTATAATCAGCTGGTTACTGCTCACAAGATACTCCATCAACAAAATATATCACCCTCACTAACTAACATTGTCCAACAATACTCCTGTCCTAGGCAACTCCGCTCAACTGACAAATTACTTTTAACTGTTACTAGATCCAGCAACCATGCCAGAGACTCCCTTTACTCTTCTTATGTGGCCAAAATCTGGAACTCCCTGCCTACATCCTTATCCCTGATTATCTCACTACCTACATTTAAAAAAGCTATCTACAACTACCTCAACAACAAATGGTTATGTCAACAACAAATGGTTATGTCCCTGTTCAATTCCAGACTAATGCAGATCCACACCATTACTATCGTAACCATTGTCCTAAACTAGAGTCCTATCTGTTACTTGCATATAAATGTACACCACATCAAAGGTTTGATAACATACACATAACAGTGTTTGTCTGAAAAACATAAAACTGTTTAATGACTATTGTTAAATGTATCTGTCTGTAGACTATACCTATGAGTATCTGTTGCTTATACCTATAAGTGTCAATAACTAGATACCCTTATGGATCTAGATGAGATATGTACCCAAGTGTGCCTTAATGTACTGTAAAAATTGTCTCTTTGGAGCTTTGCTTGGTGTCCTTATGTACTGTAAAAATTGTCTCTTTGGAGCTTTTCTCCCCGGGCCTCCACTGAAAATGGACATGTATCCAGCTGGACTATCCCGGTTAACAAATGTAAAATAAATAAATAAATAAGTGGAACATTTTGGGTTATCTCTGCTTAATATTCTGAGTTTTGGCTGGCTAAGATCGACCTGAAATCAACTGGATGTATAAGTGATTTTAAGTACACTTTTATCTGCTCTTTTTCATATAGTGCTGTATTTAATGTATTTATTTGTGTTTCTCACTGAATATTAACTCAACAGAAGTTGTGGCTGTCTCTCTACAGAGTACTTGTTAGAATTTCTGTGTAGCCATTGATAGCAGTGGCGGGTAGTTTCACTTCATCACTGATATTCTGTCCTGCCTTATAGAAGTGATACATTTTGGGTTATCTCTGCTTAATATTCTGAGCTTTGGCCGGCTAAGATCTACCTGAAATCAACTGGACGTATAGGTGAATTTAAGTACACTTTTATCTACTCTTTTTATTTTATTTATTTTACATTTGTTGACCGGGCTAGTCTAACTGTAGACATGTCCATTTTCAGTAGAGGCCGGGGGAGAAAAGCTCCAAAATATCATACAGAGTAGATACAAAGTTAAAAAAGAAGTTATTACAGATATTAAAGAACAATAGTTATCGCAAAAAGACAAAAGATAATAAAAACATTTTTTTTCCACAGTAATTTTGTGAGAAGATACAATATACATATATACATAGATGTATGCAATAATAATGATTATTGATACAAAAGGAAGTTACAAAAGGGTGTGGGTGAGATATAGTGAATAGTGGAAGATTTAGTCGGGGTTAGTACAGGAGCATAGCCAATGATTATTGAGATATAGTTTTAGGTTCCTTTTAAAAAGTGAGAGAGAAGTCTGAGATGTGATTTCTGAGGGTAGTTTATTCCATAGCTTTCCAACAGTTAGAGAACAAGGAGTCAAATGCTGAGTTGTTGGGTTTAGTAGTATTGATCAGCAGTTTGTTTGAGAAACGTAGGTTTTTGAGATTGTTATAAGGTGCAATGAGGCTAGAGAGTATTGGGGTATTGTTAGGATGATACAGGGTCTTGTGGGCTATTGCGAGCGGGTGAAAATGAAGCTGGTTATGAAATTCAAGCCAGTTTAATTGCTTTAGATTTGAACAGTGATGGGTTCTGAAAGGAGAGCCTGTAGCAAATCTAACAATACTATTATAGGATGTTGCTAGTTTATTGAGGTTGCTTTTAGAGAGATTGGTATATATTGGGGAGGCGTAAAGTAGAGTGGATATCAAGTGAGTTCTGGTTATGGTGGTCCTAGCTCCTGGTGTAAGATAAGGTTTAATTCTGTAGAGGGATCCCAATTTTTTGTTAACTAATTTTATTGTAGTGTTTATGTGAGTATCAAAGTTTAGATTGTTGTCTATTGTTATTCCTAACAGCTTAGTGGTAGGGTCAGGGGAGATGAGAATACTATTGTAAGAAGTGAGATTAAAATGTAAAGGGATGGACTTTCGGGTTGGTGTGAAGAGTAAGAGTTTAGTTTTTTGGGGGTTGAGAAGGAGGCAGCGGTGTGAGAGCCATTTTTCTACATTGTTAAATGCTTTTTGCGTAAGAGTCTGAAGTTCAGTTAGGGAAGTGGCTGTGCAGATTATGGTAGAGTCATCTGCATATTGAATGCAGGTGGAGTATGGAATAGCTGTTTGCAGGTCATTAATGTAGATGGAAAATAGGAGTGGGCCTAATATGGAGCCCTGTGGTACACCGAGGGAGATGGACAGGTGATTAGATAGTTTATTTTGCCAGAGTACAGCCTGCTGTCGGTTTTCAAGGTAAGATGTAAACCAGTTCATTGATATATGATCAAGAGAAAGAAAATTTACTGTATGAAGGAGTAGTTGGTGATTAACCATGTCAGAAGCTTTGGATAAGTCAATGAAGACTGCGGATGAAAGAGAATTTTTGTTGCGGTTGTAGTTGATGCAGTTAGTGAATGATAGCAGGGCAGTAGTGGTACTGTGGAAAGGTCTGAAGCCATGTTGACAGTTAGCAAGTAGGTTGTACTGGAGAAGGTGGTTAAGTAGTTGTTTATGGATGCATTTTTCCATAATTTTTGCAATAGGGGATAGTAAAGCTATGGGTCGAAAGTTAGAAAAGTCACTGGAGTTCCCCCCTTTATGTAGAAGGGACAATTCCTTTGCTAATGGATCTATTTATAAGAATGGAAATGGGATAGGCAATGGCTTTAGCTCCTTTTTGCAAGAATTCTGCTGGGAGTTTGTCAGCGGAGGGGGTGGTAGGTTTTAACTTTTGGAGAAGAGAGGAAATGTAGGAAGTAGGCACTGGTTGTAGGTGAAATAGAGGTAGTGGATTTGTAGAGGAAGTGGGAAGGTTAGATGTATCAGGAGAGAGGTGGCTAGCTAGAGTTTGGATGGTATCTGTGAAGAAAGAGTTAAAGGCATTTGCAGTTTGTGTGGGGTTCTCAGGGTTTGAGCCTTGTGGGATGGGTGTGATCGATTTGCTTGGGTAAAGAAGATTGTTAATACTACTCCAAAATTTACTAGGTTCTTTGAGAGAGGTTTGTTGAAATTGGAGATAATAATTCTTTTTGTCTAGCAGGATGGCTTTTTTTGTACTGTTTCTATGCTCTCTAAAGGTTTGGCGGTCTGTCAGATTTTTTGTTGTTCGCCATTTTGCCCAGGATTTATTTCGAAGTAGGCTTTTTTATTTAGTATTGTTAGTGAGCCAAGGGGCTGGTTTAGCTTTGATTCTAATAGAGCGTGTTGGTGCGTGGCGGTCAAGGGTAGCTAAGAATGTGGAATTAAAGTATTCCACTGCTTCATTTATAGGGAGAGTTTTTAATGGTGTCCAATTACATTGTTTCAGTTCTGTTTGGAAAAGTTCTGGGTTAAATTGCTTTTTTGAGCAATTTGTTCTGATAGTATTAGGGAATTTTATGTTGGTTTTATGTCTGATAATATATGTAAGTGAATGATCACTTAGGTCATCTGGAAGGGTTCCTGTTACATATGATTGCTGAGGAGTATTAGTTAAGTATCCAGTCCAAGGTACTATCTTTGTTATTGAGTCTATTGGTTCTGGTAGGGCAGTTTATAAGTTGTGAGAAGCCATATAGGTTGACATGGGTGGTGGGGTTGATATTCATACAGGAATTCCAATCTATATTAAAGTCCCCAAGGACTATGGTTTCTTGTGGGAGATTGATAGAAAGCCAGTTAAGGATATGTTCGAGTGTTTTAGTGTTATTTCCTGGGGGAAGATAAACGCAGATGATGTTTATAGCTTTACATGTGTTGACCTGGAGTTTGGAGAAAATAATCTCTGCAGTAGTGTCCAAAGGAATATTAAGATTTAAAGTGCTGACTTGTAACCCTGCTTTGTAGAGGATTGCTACCCCTCCACCCTTTTTGGAAGAACTGTCAAGCCTAATGATATTGTAACCAGGTGGGGTAGTTTCATTGTCTTTAATGGTTGGTTTTAGCCATGTTTCTGATAGACATAGGATATCAAATAGGTGAGCCTGTAGGAGGGCGTGAACTTGAGCAATTTTGTTGCAAATACTGCGTATATTGAGATGTGCTAAAGAAAGCGAGTTGGCAGGTTTGGTAGGGGATAGGGTCATAGTTGTGTCTTGGTTGTTGTTTGCAGTGGTAAGAGGATAGTTGGGGCCTGGGTTGGGATGAATGTCCCCATCTAATAGTGAGTGGGGGAGTATTAAAGGTCTTGGCTGTTGTGGCTTACAATAGAGGTTAGAGAATTTTCTAGTTTTTAGGTTAGTGAACTTAATGTGTGCTATTCTATGATATTTGGCTAGTAGGTAGGTGGGGTTGTGAATGAGGTTTAGGAAGTTTTGGGAGAAAGGCAATGTTGGGGAAGAGGTGTGTTTGGATGGGAAGGGAAGGTTATAGTCGAGGGAATATTCATAGGAGGTAAAGAGATAGGTGATGGATAGAGGAGGTAGGAGAAAGACCCAGATTAGTAAATATAATTTATGGGGAATGATTAAGATGGACATGTTAAAGGATGATAAGGTATGTAAAGCACTTAAGAGATATAGTGGTAGGTTGGGTGTTAGAGCAAGGAGGGATGAGGGATAGGTATCAGTGGGTGTGTTACGATAAAAGGGGGTTGGGAGTGTTAATGATGTGTCTTATATGATAGGAGAAAGTATAGAGGGGAGTGTCCTTTAGGGGAATAAATGTAGGAGTACAGGGAGTGGGTGGAATTTGGGGACAGGGTAGGGGAGCGGAGTGCTTAATATTCCCTTTTTCATATAGTACTGTATTTAATTTACTTATTTGTGTTTCTCACTGAATATTAACTCAACTGAAGTTGTGGCTGTTTCTCTATAGAGTACTTGTTAGAATTTCTTTGTAGCCATTGATAGCAGTGGGGGGGTAGTTTCACTTCATCACGGATATTCTGTCCTGCCTTATATAAGTGGTAAATTTTGGGTTATTTCTACGTAATATTCTGAGCTTTGGCCGGCTAAGATCTACCTGAAATCAACTGGACGTGTAAGTGAATTTAAGTACACTTTTATCTGCTCTTTTTCATATACTACTGTATTTAATTTATTTATTTGTGTTTCTCACTGAATATTAACTCAGCTGAAGTTGTGGCTGTCTCTCTACAGAGTACTTGTTAGAATTTCTGTGTAGCCATTGATAGCAGTGGGGGTAGTTTCACCTCATCACTGATATTCTGTCCTGCCTTATATAAGTGGTACCTTTTGGGTTATCTCTGCTTAATATTCTGAGCTTTGGTGGGTTAAGATCTACCTGAAATCAGCTGGATGTATAAGTGAATTTAAGCACACTTTTATCTTCCCTTTTTCATATAGTACTGTATTTCATTTATTTATTTGTGTTTCTCACTGAATATTAACTCAACTGAAGTTGTGGCTGTCTCTCTACAGAGTACTTGTTAGAATTTCTGTGTAGCCATTGATAGCAGTGGGGGGTAGTTTCTCCTAATCACTGATATTCTGTCCTGCCTTATATAAGTGGTACATTTTGGCTGATCTCTGCTTGATTTTCTGAGCTTTGGCAGGCTAAGATCTACCTGAAATCAACTGGATGTATAAGTGAATTTAAGTACACTTTTATCTGCTCTTTTTCATATACTACTGTATTTAATTTATTTATTTGTGTTTCTTACTGAATATTAACTCAACTGAAGTTGTGGCTGTCTCTCTACAGAGTACTTGTTAGAACTTCTATGTAGTCATTGATAGCAGTGGGGGGTAGTTTCACTTCATCACTGATATTCTGTCCTGCCTTATATAAGTGGTACATTTTGGGTTATCTCTGCTTAATATTCTCAGCTTTGGCTGACTGAGGTCTACCTAAAATCAATTGGACATATAAGTGAATTTAAGTGCACTTTTATCTGCTCTTATTTATATAGTACTCTATTTAATTTATTTATTTGTGTTTCTCACTGAATATTAACTCAACTGAAGTTGTGTTTGTCTCTGTACAGAGTACTTGTTAGAATTTCTGTTTAGCCATTGATAGCAGTGGGGGTAGTTTCGCTTCTTCACTGATATTCTGTCCTGCCTTATATAAGTGGTACATTTTGGGTTGTCTTTGCTTAATATTCTAACCTTTGCCCAGCTA
The DNA here is from genome assembly GCF_019279795.1 of Protopterus annectens. Taxonomy (NCBI): domain Eukaryota; kingdom Metazoa; phylum Chordata; order Ceratodontiformes; family Protopteridae; genus Protopterus; species Protopterus annectens. Next base: position 957,146,818 of record NC_056748.1, on the reverse strand, counting down.
AGCTCTGCCTGAAATCAACTGGGCGTATAAGTGAATTTAAGTGCACTTTTATCTGCTCTTTTTCATATAGTACTGTATTTAATTTATTTATTTTTTTTTATCATTGAATATTAACTCAACTGAAGTTGTGGCTGTCTCTCTACAGAGTACTTGTTAGAAATTCTGTGTAGCCATTGATAGCAGTGGGGGTTAGTTTCACTTCATCAGTGATATTCTATCCTGCCTTATTTAAAGGGTACATTTTGGGTTTTCACTGCTTAATATTCAGAGCTTTGGCCGGCTAAGATCTACCCAAAATCAGCTGGAAGTATAAGTGAATTTAAGTGCATTTTTATCTGTTCTTTTTCATATAGTACTGTATTTATGTATTTGTGTTTCTCACTGAATATTAACTCAACTGAAGATGTGTTTGTCTCTCTACAGAGTACTTGTTAGAATTTCTGTGTAGCCATTGATAGCAGTGGGGGTAGTTTCACTTCATCACTGATATTCTGTCCTGCCTTATATAAGTGGTACATTTTGGGTTATCTGTGCTTAACATTCTGAGCTTTGGCAGGCTAAGATCTACCTGAAATCAACTGGAGCTATACGTGAATTTAAGTACACTTTTATCTGCTCTTTGCATGCAGTACTGTATTTAATTTATTTATTTGTGTTTTTCACTGAATATTAACTCAACTGAAGTTGTGGTTGTCTCTTTACAGAGTACTTGTTAGAATTTCTTTGTAGCCATTGATAGCAGTGGGAGGTAGTTTCACTTCCCTGATATTCTGTCCTGCCTTATATAAGTGTATATTTTACGTTATTTCTGTTTAATATCGGAGCTTTGTCCGGCTAAGATCTACCTGAATTCAACTGGAAGTACAAGTGAATTTAACTACACTTTTATCTGCTCTTTCTCATATAGTACTGCATTTAATTTATTTATTTGTGTTTCTCACTGAATATTAACTCAACTGAAGTTGTGGTTGTCTCTGTACAGAGTACTTGTTAGAATTTCTGTGTAGCCATCGATAGTAGTGGGGGGTTAGTTTCACCTCTTCACTGATATTCTGTCCTGCCTTATATAAGTGGTACATTTTGGGTTGTCTCTGCTTAATATTCTAACCTTTGCCCAGCTAAGCTCTGCCTGAAATCAACTGGGCGTATAAGTGAATTTAAGTGCACTTTTATCTGCTCTTTTTCATATAGTACTGTATTTAATTTATTTATTTTTGTTTGTCATTGAATATTAACTCAAATGAAGTTTTGGCTGTGTCTCTGCGGAGTACTTGTTAGAATTTCAGTGTAGCCATTGGTAGCAGTGGGGGGTAGTTTCACTTTATCACTGATATTCTGCCCCGCCTCATATAAGTGGTACATTTTGGGTTATCTCTGCTTAATATTCAGAGCTTTGGCCGGCTAAGAACTACCTGAAATCAGGTGGAAGTATAAGTGAATTTAAGTGCATTTTTATCTGTTCTTTTTCATATAGTACTGTATTAATTTATTTATTTGTGTTTCTCACTGAATATTAACTCAACTGAAGTTGTGTTTGTCTCTCTACAGAGTACTTAGAATTTCTGTGTAGCCATTGATAGCAGTGGGGGGGGTAGATGTTCTTCATCTCACATTGCTGCAGTCCTTACACTTGGGTAGTCCGCTGTCCTCGGTCGGCCCGAATATCAAAGTATAAGGCTGACGTCGGTCAAGGCGCATTTGACTGACATCAGGACATCAGGGTACAAATGCGCATGACCGACGTCATATCCTCAGTCTTTTTTGCCGCATGGTCCGATGCAGAAGCAGCATTGCAAGTGCCGGTTGGCGTTCTGAAATTTTTCGATTTCGGAGTTTCAGACCGAGTCAAAGTTGGCTAAGTACCCGTTGGGGAATATTTTAGTTTTTCTTGCCTCAGTGGTTTACGGATGTCAGAAAAAGTGAATAATTGTATTTCTTGTGGGAAACAGATACCGCATAGAGACTATCATACTTTGTGTATTCCTTGTTTTGGGCCTGAGCACGTTGTTGGGTGTCGCTCTTGTGCTAGATTTAATAAGCGCACTATAAAGAGAAGGTTAGATTGTGCCAGGTTAGTCTTCGGAAGCGGTGCAATTATAAAATGCCGTCGGATGCTCCGGCGCTTCTTCAAGAAGCGCAAGGACAAAGCAGTTAAGCCTAGGCTAGAAGAACCGTCCGCACCGGACGCGGTTCTTTAGAGGTGTCGGTGGAGCGGTGATTCCACGGAGGTTTCTTTGGGATCCCAGGGAGAGACTTTGTTATTGCAGGATGTGGCCTCTCAGGAGGCAGGTCAGGCTGAAGGGGCTTCTCAGGTTACTATACTCCTCCCTTCCTAGGGTGGTTAGGCCCTCTCCTTCTGTTTCCAAGGCTTCTCCCAGAGGCAGGCCAGGTTTAGCTTCAGTTGGTGTCACCCCTAGTTCTTCAGGAACTGTGCCCAAGAAGCATATGCTTAAAATGGCAGAAGATTTGATTACTTTGATTAGGGTTCTTTGCCCTCCTGATAAGAGACCTAGGGTGGAGCCTGAGCTAGGGAGTTTTGAGCAGGCTTGGATGTTTCAGAGTCTTCGGCTGAAGACTTGCAGGAGTATTCTCCTTATTCTGATTCTGATGTGGATGATTCTACTCCTTCTGCTTCTCCTCCTGAAGATTTTTCTTTTCAGAAACTCTTCATTCCATGAGGGAGCATTTTAAGTGGGAAGGTCAGGACTTCTCTGATTCCAGGAAAAGGCTTAGGAATTTTGTTTTACCCCAGCATAGGCCTTTGGCTATACCTCCTGTTTTGGATGTGGTGGAAGATGTTTTACAGAGGCTTCTCTTAATCCTGATTCTTTGCCTCCTGCTCCTGTTAAACCGGATAGGTATTACAGGGTGCCTGAAGCTCATAAGTATCTTTTAAGAGTCCTAGGGCAGACCCAGAAACTGTTAGTCAGGGGCGAAGGTGTTAAGGCTTCTGTTGTCAAGAATCCGGTTCCTACAGATAAAGAGGCCAGGGCTTTGGATAGATGGGGAAAGAAAGTTTATACTTCTTCCACTCTGGCTATGAGGGCTTTGAATTGCCAGTTCCACATGTTGAAATACCAAAACTATCTCCTTTCACAATTGAAGTCTAAGGTTGATGCTCTGGTGGAAGGTATTGATTGTAAAGAGTTACAAGATTTTGTACATGTTTCTGAACAGGTGGGTAAGCATTCTTTGCAATGTGGTTTTGATGCTGTACAGGCCTCGTCTAGGGTGGCTGCCACTGGGTCAGTTCTTCGCAGGCACGCCTGGCTGAGGGATCAGAATTTATCTGACCATGTTAAAACAAGGATTTTAGATGCTCCTTTACAATCTGATGTGTTGTTTGGTTCTCCTGTTGAGACAGTTTTAAAGAAAATGGAAGACAAGGCTAAGTCTATGCAGACTGTTAAAGATTTTTTGCAGGTTCAGCCTCCAAAGTTTAGTAGAAATTGGCCTACTAAGGGGTGGGCGTATCCTTCTTATGATTCCCAGTCTAGGGGTAGATCTAGACGTGGTAGGGGCAGAGCTCAGGGCTCTTTCAGGCCTAGAACAGGGAGTTCTCCTGCACAGTCTTGGTGAGGGCAGGGGTCAGTCCTTTCGTAAACAGACCCAATGACCTACCTTTTCAGCTGCCAGAGCCTTCTCGTCTGGCAGCACCTTTGGGAGGAAGGTTGTCACTTTTCAAAGAAAATTGGAGTTTAATTACCCAAGACAGATGGGTATTGGATATCATACACCACGGTTACAGGTTTTATTTCCATACCTTGCCTCCTTTCAAAGGCATGCCAGACGTTCCTCCTCAACAAAGAATAGAGGCTCACAAGCAAATTTCTCTGTTACTCCAAATAGGGGCCATTCAGCCTGTCCCTATGCCAGAAGTGGGCCTAGGATTTTATTCTTGCCTGTTCCTAGTACCAAAGAAAGGGAACACGTGGAGACCAATTTTGGACTTATCTATCCTCAACACTTATCTGGACATTCCCAAGTTCAAAATGTTGACGTTACAGCAGCTTTTACCTCTGCTGGGCAAAGATCATTGGATGGTAACTTTGGATCTCAAGGAGGCTTATCTTCATGTTCCTATCAGACTGAGTTGCAGGAAGTTTCTGCGTTTTCGAGCTGGGACTTCTCATTATCAGTTCTCTGCATTGCCCTTTGGCTTATCTACTGCCCAGAGTGTTCACGAAAGTTCTGGCTCCAGTGATAGCTTTCCTCAGGTTAAAAGGAATACAGATCTATCCTTATTTGGACGATTGCCTGATTCTGGCTCAAGGAAGGGACAAGCTTCTTCATCATTTGGATTATGTGATAGCAGTGCTAAGATGCCTGGGGTATTCTGTGAACGAAATAAAGTCCAGTCTAGTACCCTCTCAGGACATGTGCTTTCTGGGTGTGAGACTGAATACAGCATCCCAGATGGCCTTTTTGACCCCGGACAAACAAAAGAATCTTTCCCTTTACTTTCATCAGTTGTCTCATCAGTCCAGGCTGACTGCAAGGACAGTCCTTCAAGCCTTGGGGTTCATGGCATCTTGTATTCTGGTGCTTCCCAATGCCAAACTGCATATGAGGAAGCTGCAATGGTATCTCAAGAATGTATGGACACAGCACTGCCAGGATTTGGACACTGTCATTCAAATAATACCTTGCATTCAAAAGGAATTGTTGTGGTGGGCTCAGGAATGTCACCTAAACAAGGGACTCTCTGTGACCCGGCCAGAGGCGAGTCAGATTCTAACGACAGATGCCTCAGACAAAGCTTGGGAGCTCATCTGAATGGAAAGTGGATACAAGACAAGTGGCCTGCCAGACTACAACATCTACATATCAACTTGAAAGAGATGTTAGCAGTCCAGTTTGCATTAATAGCTTTCAAGGATTTACTTCTTCCAGGGCAGGTGTTGATTCTAACAGACAACACAACTGTCATGTGGTACATCAACAAGCAAGGCGGAACACATTCTTATCCTCTATGCAGGCAAGCAATGATTTTGTGGGAGACTGCTCACAGTTTACAGCTAAATCTTCAGGCAAGGTTTCTGCCGGGAGCACAGAACTCCTTAGCAGATGTGTTGAGCAGACAAATTATGGATCCCCACGAGTGGAAATTGGATCCTCATGTATTTCAGAAATTGACAGTGTCATGGGGAACTCCAGGCATAGATCTGTTCGCTTCTCCACTAAACCACCAGCTGCCAAAGTTTTGCACAAAAAGGTTTCATCCCACAGCTTGGAAAGTGGATGCTCTTTCTTTCAATTGGAGCAATCTTCATGTGTATGCCTTTCGCCTCTGCCTCTCCTCCCAAAGGTACTACTAAAGGCCAGACAAGACAAGCCAAGGATGATTTTGATAGCTCCAGATTGGCCTCGACAGCATTGGTACCCATTACTGAGAAGCCTGGTACAGAAGCCTCCATGGCCTTTGCCTTCGATTCCACACCTGTTGTCTCAGGAGGACAGTCATTTGCTCAATGTCAAGCTTCACTCTCTGCACCTAACAGCCTGGCATATTCTGTTTTGAACCATAGTGGGCCTCCACTTCCACAGCAAGTTTTGAATGTTATTTTGGAAGCTAGAAGGCCTAGTACAAGGAAAGTATACGCAGATTAATGGAAGAGATTTTTATTTTGGAGTGCAGCAAAGGATTTTGATGTTTCTGAGCCTAATTTAAGTGTGGCTCTTCAATATCTTACTGAGTTACTGGACAAAGGTTTGTCCTTCTCTTCTATTAAGGTTCATGCTGCAGCAATTTCGACTCACTATGATTGTGACCCACCATTGTTTTCTCATCCTTTGTTCAAGCAATTTCTTAGAGGGGCAAAGAATATAAGACCCCCAATGAAGAGCTCCTACTCCTGCTTGGGATCTCAATTTTGTGTTGGAGAAACTCACTCTACAACCTTTTGAGCCTGCAGCTACTTCTGAATTAAAGTTTTTATCATGGAAGACTGCTTTTTTGTTGGCTATTACCTCTGCAAGAAGGGTTTCTGAGTTGCAGGCCCTTATGGCAGTTGAGCCTTTCTTAATTTTCCATAAGGATAGGGTATCTTTACGTACTAATCCTTCCTTTATGCCTAAAGTGGTTTCTAGTGTGGCTTTAAACCAAACTATTCATTTGCCTACTTTTTATGCAAATCCCAAAATAAAGGGAAAAGATTTTGCACACTTTAGATGTACACAGGCAGTTGCGATATTATTTGGACAGAACTAAAGGGTTCAGGCAGTCTCAGCAGTTATTTGTTTCTTTTGCTTTGAGTTCTCAGGGCAAGCCTGTGTCGAAACAAACTATTTCTAAGTGGATTGGGTTTTGCATTGCTTTCTGTTATTCCCATCATGGCAAGGAGATTCCAGCTGGGATTAGGCCTCATTCCACTAGGGCTACTGCCACTGACAGCTTTTTGAGGGGGTGGCAACTAAGGATATTTTGGAGGCAGCTACTTGGAGTTCAGTGCATACTTTCTCTAGGCATTATCACCTACCACTTTACTCTAAATCCAGGGCTGGTTTTGCCACTGCTGTTTTGCAGGGCATTTTGGCAGCTCCTGCTTCCTTATAGTTTGGCCATCCTCCCTTACCTCTGCTTTGGGATTCTACCCAAGTGTAAGGACTGCAGCAATGTGAGATGAAGAACATAGTACAGTTTTGTACCTACCATAAATGTAGATGTTCGAAGATCCACATTGCTGCAGTCAATTACCCTCCCTCCTTCCCCTCTGTAGTTAGAGGCGGTTGTGTGGGTTGGGTTGTCAATAGGGTGTATATTGTATATATTGTACATATTTTTAGTGCTAGGATGGTTGGTTGTTTGTTTGCTGTCTTTTGGTTTTGACCTTTATTTTTAGGGTCTTCTGACATCTGGGGCAAGAAAAGACTGAGGATATGATGTCGGTCATGCGCATTTGTACCCTGACGTCCTGATGCCAGTCAAATGCGCCTTGACCAACATCAGCCTTATACTTTGATATTCGGGCCGACCGAGGACAGCGGACTACCCAAGTGTAAGGACTGCAGCAATGTGGATCTTCGAACATCTACATTTATGGTAGGTACAAAACTGTACTTTTCACCTAATCACTGATATTCTGTCCTGCCTTATATAAGTGGTACATTTTGGCTGATCTCTGCTTAATATTCCTTGCTTTGGCAGGCTGAGATCTACCTGAAATCAACTGGATGTATAACTGAATTTAAGTACACTTTTATCTGCTCTTTTTCATATAGTTGTTGTTTGTCTTTTGGCTTTTCCTGGTTAGGAGTCGCCACAGTGGAACTCCGGTCCGCTAATGATTGGCAGTAGATTTTCACGAATGCCGAGGTGCCAGCTTGACATCCAACCTTCAACAAAGGCACGCCCATTTACGCATGTCTTTCGAGCGCCACCCAACTGCGGGGAGGACATGCAGACTCCACACAGAAGGCACTCCCCGCAATCCAGCTGAGAATTGAATTGGAGATCCTCTTGCTGTGAGGCAACAGTGCTACCGCTGCACCACTGCTAGTACTTTATTTGTGTTTCTCACTGAATATTAACTCAACTGAAGTTGTGGTTGTCTCTCTACAGAGTACTTGTTAGAATTTCGCTGTAGCCATTGATAGCAGTGGGGGTAGTTTCACTTCATCACTGATATTCTGTCCTGCCTTATATAAGTGGTACATTATGTGTTATCTCTGCTTAATATTCTAAGCTTTGACCGGCTAAGATCTACCTAAAATCAACTGGACGTATAAGTGAATTTAAGTACACTTTTATCTGCTCTTTTTCAAACAGTACTGTATTTAATTTATTTATTTGTGTTTCCCACTGAATATTAACTCAACTGAAGTTGTGGTTGTCTCTTTACAGAGTACTTGTTAGAATTTCTTTGTAGCCATTGATAGCAGTGGGGGGTAGTTTCACTTCATCCCTGATATTCTGTCCTGCCTTATATAAGTGGTACATGTTGGGTTATCTCTGCTTAATATTCTGAGCTTTGTCTGGCTAAGATCTACCTGAATTCAACTGGATGTACAAGTGAATTTTAAGTACACTTTTATCTGCTCTTTTTCATATAGTACTGTTTTTAATTTATTTATTTGTGTTTCTCACTGAATATTAAATCAACTGAAGTTGTGGTTGCCTCTCTACAGAGTACTTGTTAGAATTTCTCTGTAGCCATTGATAGCAGTGGGGGTAGTTTCACTTCATCACTGATATTCTGTCCTGCCTTATATAAGTGGTACATTTTGGGTTATCTCTGCTTAATATTCTGAGCTTTGTCTGGCTAAGATCTACCTGAATTCAACTGGATGTATAAGTGAATTTAAGTACACTTTTCTCTGCTCTTTTTCATATAGTACTGTATTTAATTTATTTATTTGTGTTTCTCACTGAATATTAACTCAACTGAAGTTGTGGCTGTCTCTCTACAGGGTACTTGTTAGAATTTCTGTGTAGCCATTGATAGCAGTGGGGGGTAGTTTCACCTCATCACCGATATTCTGTCCTGCCTTGTATAAGTGGTACCTTTTGGGTTATCTCTGCTTAATTCTCTGAGCTTTGGCTGGCTGAGATCTACCTGAAATCAACTGGACGTATAAATGAATTTAAGTACACTATTATCTGCTCTTTTTCATATAGTTGTTGTTTGTCTTTTGGCTTTTCCCAGTTAGGAGTCGCCACAGCAGAACTCCGGTCCGCTAATGATTGGCAGTAGATTTTCACGAATGCCGAGCTACCAGCTTGACGTCCAACCTTCAAGAAAGGCACGCCCATTTACGCATGTCTTTCGAACTCCACCCATCTGCGGGGAGGACATGCAGACTCCACACAGAAGGCACTCCCCGCAATCCAGTCGAGAATTGAATTGGAGATTCTCTTGTTGTGAGGCAACAACGCTACCGCTGCACCACCGCTAGTACTGTATTTACTTTATTTGTGTCTCTCACTGAATATTAACTTCTCTACAGAGTACTTGTTAGAATTTCTCTGTAGCCATTGATAGCAGTGGGGGTAGTTCCACTTCATCACTGATATTCTGTCCTGCCTTATATAAGTGGTACATTTTGGGTTATCTCTGCTTAATATTCTAAGCTTTGACCGGCTAAGATCTACCTGAAATCAACTGGACGTATAAGTGAATTTAAGTATACTTTTATCTGCTCTTTTTCATACAGTACTGTATTTAATTTATTTATTTGTGTTTCTCACTGGATGTTAACTCAACTGAATTTGTGGCTGTCTCTCTACAGTTAGTTCCTCACCCACCCTCCCTGTTCTTGTTTTGGTGTTAATGTTGGTGGTTTTGAAATTGCCCGCCCCCTTGTAGATTTGTATTTGGATAATCCTTCCGGGCCCATCTCATTTGCTCACTCAACTGAGTGCAGTGAGATCATATTCTGATTTCAGGCACTCCTAAAAGAAGCGTTTGTGAAGGACAACCCCTGTAGCCACTTAATCCTGCTCTATTCCCTCCCTCAAAAAAAAAAAAAATATATATATTTTATTCAGCTGCTCTTACTGTAACTGTCTTAGTTGCTGTTCTGCGTGCTGTCTGTTCAGTCACTCTTACTCTGCACTTATTACTGCTTGTTAGTAGCCTTCTAATTTACTGCCTTCTGCGCTTGTTTTTTAGTCATTTGTTAATTTAATTGCATTTATTTGAACTGTATTTGCCTTAGTGTTGCTACACACATGGGTGTGTTGGCCGGCACTGCAATGTGAATTGCATTTACTGCTGTTTTAGCTGCTTTTCTGTAAAAAAAAAAAAATTCTAAGCTTGTTTCCTACCTTTTCTCTAACTATTCTAGGTCCAGATACAGACCTGCTGTATCCAGGACTGCTGGTAAGCTTCTGAGCCCCCCAAGCCTTTCTGTGTTGGAGGGAAGCCTTCTAGCTTATCAGTGGGAGTGGTAAGCACTAGATAGCCTATCTACCACAGGAAGAGTGGGTTTTGGCCCAGAAATTGTAGTTCATTGGCCATTTGGCCAGTTTTTCCATCTCTTTCTCCTTTCTGGTTTAAAAGCCCGTTTTGTGTTTGGTCCCTGCCTTTCCTGTAACTAGTATAGTCCAAGTACAGATTTGCTGTATCCAGGACTGTTGGTAAGCTTCTGAGCCACGTATCTGCTCTTTTTCATGTAGTACTGTATTTAATTTATTTATTTGTGTTTCTCATTGAATATTAACTCAACTTGAAGTTGTGGCTGTCTCTCTACAGAGTACTTGTTAGAATTTCTGTGTAACCATTGATAGCAGTGGGGGGATAGTTTCATTTCATCACTGATATTCTGTTCTGCCTTATATAAGTGGTATATTTTGGGTTATCTCTGCTTAATTCTCTGAGCTTTGGCCGGTTAAGAACTACCTGAAATCAACTGGGCGTATAAGTGAATTTATGTACACTTTTATTTGCACTTTTTCATTTAGTACTGTATTTAATTTATTTATTTGTGTTTCTCACTGAATATTAACTCAACTGAAGTTGTGGCTGTCTCTCTACCAAGTACTTGTTAGAATTTCTGTGTAGTCATTTATAACAGTGGGGGTCAGTTTCACTTCATCACTGATATTCTGCTCTGCCTTATATAAGTGGTATATTTTGGGTTATCTCTGCTTAATTCTCTGAGCTTTGGCTGGCTGAGATCTACCTGAAATCAACTGGACGTATAAGTGAATTTAAGTACACTTTTATCTGCTCTTTTTCATATACTTTTTATTTGTCTTTCGGCTTTTCCCGGTTAGGGGTCGCCACAGCGGAACTCCTGTCCGCTAATGATTGGCAGTAGATTTTCACGAACTCCGAGGTGCCAGCTCGACATCCAACCTACAACGAAGGCACGTCCATTTACGCATGTCTTTCGAATGCCACCCAACCGCGGGGAGGACATGCAGACTCCACACAGAAGGCACTCCCCGCAATCCAGCCAAGAATCGAATGAGAGAACCTCTTGCTGTGAGGCAACAACGCTACCGCTGCACCACCGCTAGTACTGTATTTAATTTATTTATTTGTGTTTCTCACTAAATATTAACTCAATTGAAGTTGTGGTTGTCTCTCTGCAGAGTACTTGTTAGAATTTCTGTGTAGCCATTGATATTAGTGGGGGTAGTTTCACTTCATCACTGATATTCTGTCCTGCTTTATATAAGTGGTACATTTTGGGTTATCTCTGCTTAATATTCTGAGCTTTGACCGGCTAAAATCTACCTGAAATCAACTGGACGTATAAGTGAATTTAAGTACACTTTTATCTGGTCTTTTTCATACAGTACTGTATTTGATTTATTTATTTGTGTTTCTCACTGAATATTAACTCAACTGAAGTTGTGGCTGCCTCTCTACAGTTAGTTCCTCACCCACCCTCCCTGTTCTTGTTTTGGTGTTAATGTTGGTGGCTTTGAAATTATCTGCTCCTCTTGTAGATTTGTATTTGGGTACTCCTTCTGGGTCCATCTCATTTGCTCACTCAACTAAGTGCAGTGAGATCGTATTCTGATTTCAGGCACTCCTAAAAGAAGCGTTTGGGAAGGACAACCCCTGTAGCCACTTAATCCTGCTCTATTCCCTCCCTCAAAAAAAAATTAAATATTTTATTCAGCTGCTCTTACTGTAACTGTCTTAGTTGCTGTTCTGTGTGCTGTCTGTTCAGTCGCTCTTACTCTGCACTTATTGCTGCTTGTTAGTAGCCTTCTAATTTACTGCCTTCTGCACTTGTTTTTTAGTCATTTGTTAATTTAATTGCATTTATTTGAACTGTATTTGCCTTAGTGTTGCTACACACTCGGGTGTGCTGGCCTGCACTGGAATTTGAATTGCATATACTGCTATTTTAGCTGCTTTTCTGTAAAAAAAAAAAATTCTAAGCTTGTTTCCTGCCTTTCCTGTAACTAGTCTAGGTCCAGATACAGACTTGCTGTATCCAGGACAGCTGGTAAGCTTCTGAGCCCCCCAAGCCTTTCTGTGTTGGAGGTACGCCTTCTGGCTTATCAGTGGGAGTGGTAAGCACTAGGTAGCCTATATACCACAGGAAGAGTGGGTTTTGGCCCAGAAATTGTAGTTCATTGGCCATTTGGCCAGTTTTTCCATCTCTTTCTCCTTTCTGGTGTAACAGCCCATTTTGTGTTTGGTCCCCACCTTTCCTGTAACTAGTGTAGTCCAAGTACAGATTTGCTGTATCCAGGACTGTTGGTAAGCTTCTGAGCCCCCCAAACCCTTCTGTGTTGGAGCAAAGCCTTCTAGCTTATTAGTGGGATTGGTAAGCACTAGGTAACCTATCTACCACAGGAAGAGTGGTTTTTGGCCCAGAAATTATAGTTTATTGGCCGTTTGGGAAGCTTTTCCATCTCTTTCAACCTTTTGATTTAAAAGCCTGTGTTTGCACTTATTTCCTGCCTTTCCTGTTACTAGTCTAGTCCAGGTACAGATTTGCTGTATCTAGGACTCTTTGTAAGCTTCTGAGCCCCCCAAGCCTTTTTGTGTTGGAGGGAAGCCTTCTAGCTTATCAGTGGGAGTGGTAAGCATCAGGTAGCCTATCTGCCACAAGAGGAGTGGTCCCTGGCCCAGAAATTGTAGCTATTGGCTGTTTTTCCATCTCTTTCAACTTTCTGGTTTGAAAGCCGCACTTGCGCTTGTTTCCCACCTTTCCTGTAACTAGCCTAGTCCAGATACAGAGTTGCTGTATCCAGGACTGTTGGTAAGTTTCTGAGCCCTGCAAGCCTTTTTGTGTTGGAGGAAAGCCTTCTAGCTTATTAGTGTGAGTGAAAGCACTAGGTAGCCTGTCTACCATAAGAGGAGTGGTTCTTGGCCCAGAAATTGTAGTTTATTGTCCATCTCTTTCAACTTTCTGGTTTAAAGGACCACATCTGCGCTTGTTTCCCATCTTTCCTGTAACTAACCTACTGGGTAGCACTAGAAAGCCTTAAACTGATACAAGCCTTCTAGCGTAGAAGAGAGACTTTGGATTGATTAAGTATCAGTTTTCTGTACTTTCTTGCTTTACTTAACTGTTTTCTGCCTAAACGCAGATTTTCCAGCATTTATTGTGGTTTAAAAGCTTGTTTTTTCACATATTCTACTTATTTGACTGCCTGCACTTTTAAAAAGTCATTTTTTGTTTAAACAATTTGTTTAACTGTTGTAGGCTACACACTAAAGTGTGATAGCCTTTTCTGATCGTTTGTAGTCGTTTAAAGCTGTTTTAAGTGTATCTTTTATTGTTTTTGCATTATCTTTTCAAAAAAAAAAATCCTTCTTTCCTGCCTTTCTAAGCTAGTATAGTCCAGTTTGCAGGCTAGTGCTGAATTCAGGGCCGTGATACTAGTTTCTGAGTTGCTCATACCTTACTTGGATAGAAGGAAGTTTCTCTGTTCACCTGCGAGAGAGGGGAGCTTTGAGCAGCCTGTCTGTCCCTGGAGGAGTGGTTCCAGCCCAGAAGTTAGTAGTTTATTGGCCATTTTGGGCTAATTTCTTTCTCTTTCATTCCCTACTATAAAAACCGCTTTTGCATGGTTTTGCACGCCAGGCAGCACCAGTTAGCTACGGTTAAATTATTCCCCGCTCCACTAAGTCTCCTCTTCAGTTTTTCCCTTGAAACTAGTCTAACTTTCAACCTAAGCACTCAAAAAGCATCCTACAGCCCAGCACTTGCTCAGACCTAATAGCAAGCACTAATATACCCTGACACTTGATTGCCCAGCAGGGCAAGGCTCTTTATTCACCCCTCACCAACCAAGTGACTAAGCAGCTCAACCTACTATTCAGGCATGACCAAAGGGCAATTTCAGGTGTACTCGCCAGTCCAGTTGGTGAATCTGGGTATCCTGAGGCAATGTTACAACTGCCTCATGTACACAGACAGCCCTCTCCTCCTACCACAGAACACTAACATATGCGAGAGATGCAATTATACAGCCAAACTGGAGGCTAAGCTGTCTTCACCCAAGACTGGAACAGACAGTCAAGAGGAGAATGTTAACACTTGCACCACACCTCCAGCCACACATAGACCTACTAAAACAGCACTGGCAAAAAATGCACATAAATACACAAAATCATACTCGGCGGCTCTAAATAAAAACCTGCAAAAGCATCAGAGACCTCCAAAGCAGACATCCAAACAACCTGCACCTCCCGTCACAAACCAGACAACGCATTAAACACAAAATCAATGTGCCGCACAATCACAGCCCTTAAGGCGAAATAACATACCTAACACACTAGTAATAGGTGACTCTATAGTCAGGCACACTGACATCCCACTCACTTGGCTGGACAAGCAGAAGGTTACTGTTAGTTGCCTGTCAGGAGCCAGAATCCGCCACATAACACAAGCACTCAGGTCACTCCAGAACAGGTACAAATATGACCTGTCAGTTGTTCATATTGGTGTGAATGACCTGAGATGTACCTCCCTGGACTACATGAAAAGAGACATGGAAGAGCTCTCTGATCATGTAGTCCAGGCTGGTATGACCCTGACCCTGAGTAGCATCCTGCCCTCACCAAGAATGATACCTCAGTATAAAGAAAAAAATTATCAGTTTCAACAATTGGCTAAGCATCTGGTGTCATTCAAAGGGGATCCAATGTCTGTCAGCCTGGGACGACATGGTCGACAAGCCGCATTGCTTCGCAAGAGATGGCTTGCACCTATCACCCCTAGGCTTTCGAATACTGGCCAAGGCTCTTGCTGCCACCATAGTGCCTTTTTTTAAGCAAGGCTCAAATGTCAAACCCACCTCCTTAAACAGCACAATTAACAAAAAACTGAGGGTTATGCTACTCAACACCAGGAGTTTAAACCTCAAAATGCACACGCTCGAAGCACTTCTCAGTATGGAGAACGTCGTCATCTGTGCAGTAACTGAAACCTGGTTCAAGGCTCCAGAGAGCACCCCAGCACTACCGGGCTACAACTCGTACCACACGTTTCGGCCACAGAACACAGACTGAAACACAAAAGGAGGGAGTGTATCCATATTCATCAAGGATACCTAAACCTCCAGGTTAGTGGCACAGCATGATACCTCTGAGATCATCCATGTGCAACTAACATTTGGCATATCTGCAATGCAAATTGTGGCCTGCTACAGATCACCCTCCATGACCCAGGACCACCACTCCACCTTTCTGGAGACACTGGAAAACATAAAGGTCCTACCGAACACCCTGATATTGGGCGATTTCAATTACCCTACCATTAACTGGGAAAACTACTCGAGTACAAACTCCCAGGCCCAGCGCTTCCTGGAATTTATCAACTCAAACGTCCTGGATCAGCTGGTAAACTCCCCTATTGGACCTGGTCATCACCAACATGGGCGTCAGGTGTTCCACACCGGAGGGCAACCCGTCACTGGTTAGATCAGACCATAAACTAATTACTCTGGATGTCCACACCCCACCACCACCCCCAACTAAGGAAACCACAGTAAAAAACTTTTTTAAAGCAAACTTCACCTTAATTAAGACAGAGGTGGTAAGTTTCACAGCCCCCACGCTAAAGGATAACACTGCCCAAGATGCAGAAACCTTTACAAATGCACTCTATGAGCACCTACAAGGATGTATGGATCGTGCCATCCCTAGCAAAACCAAGACTCATTCCTCTAAGAGAAGGAAACCAGTTTGGTGGACCCCTGCCATAAACAGACTATACAAGAGAAGGAGGAAACTAGTTCAGAAAAAAAGCAAATCCCAGGAAGGAAAGACATCCCTAATCAGTATCAGTAAGAAACTAAGGTCCCTCATAAAATCATCCAAGGCTAACTTTGAAAGAAAAATAGACAAGGGTTTAAAAGATAACCACAAAGCCTTCTTTAGCTATGTTAAGAATCTAAGTGGCAATTCGCAGATATGCACTGAACTAGTGCAAAATTGCACAAAATATACTGAACCTACTGATATTGCCAACATCCTGCAGATAGATTCAGTGCAAACTTCACCCCTCCCTCACCCCCAAAAGGGCCCACAACAATACCGGAAATGTGTAGTGTCCCAGAAATCACAGACGCACAGGTGAAAACAGCCATTTCAAAAGCCAAAAACACAGCGTCAGTGGGGCCAGATGGTGTCCCAGGCTGCGTCTTGCATGAACTACAGAACGAACTAACCCCCCTACCTAAACACGCTGTTCAGCCTCAGCCTCTCCACAGGCTATGTGCCCATAGAATGGCACACAGCAATGGTTATTCCTCTCCAGAAAGGAGGGGCCACAACTGACCCTGGTAACTATCTCCCCATAAGCCTGACTAGCCTGGTCTGCAAGACTATGGTGCGCATCATCATGGAACTCATTAACAAAGACATTGGGAACCTCCAAACACTTGACCCGACCCAGTTCGGCTTTGTTAAGGGCAGATCATGCCTACTAAACCTGGTTGACTTCTTCGAGACAGTCACTAATGCCATAGACGAGGGAAAGGTGGTTCACACAGCCTACATTGACCTCACCAAGGCTTTCGACATCATTCCCCACTCGGGTATTACAGAAAAACTCACCAGCCTGAACATAAATCTCTACGTCATGAGATGGGTTGCCAGCTGGCTTACAGACAGAACTCACACAGTAAGAATAGTGGGCTCCAGGTCCGACTCTAAAACAGTCAAAAGTGGTGTCCCACAAGGCTCGGTCGTGGGACTCCCACTGTTCAGCATATACTTCTCAGAAGTACAGGCAAACACAGGAGGACTATGGCTAACCAAGTTTGCTGATGACTGCAAACTGGGAGCCATAATTGACTCCTCGGCTGACATGGACATCCTCCAAAAGGGCCTTACTGAGACAGACACCTTGTGTCAAAGTTAAGGCCTCAAGCTAAATGCCAAAAAATGCATAGTCATCCCGTGTGGGAAAAACAAAACACCCACGAATTACCACATAGATGGCAGCTCCCTTAATACAGAAGAGGTAATAAGAGATCTGGGGACCCAGGTAGATAGTAATCTCTCCTTTGACAATCATATTGCCAAAGTAGTTAGGAAATCCTTTTATGTGGCCCATCTAATTACTAAAGGGTTTGCATCTAGAAATAAAAAGGTCAGATCAGACCCATCATAGAGTACAATGCCCCATTTGGGATGTACCTCACAAGACACTTCCAACAGCTGGAAAGACCACAAAAGTACCTCACCAAGAGGATTACAGACCTCAAACATATGTCTTATGCAGCCCGACTGAAAAAACTCCAGCTGTACTCAGTGGCATATCGCTTACTCAGAGGTGATCTCTGCCTGACTTACAAAGCCATGTCCAACTCAGAATTGATGGACATGCTCCACCTAAAAAATCCAAGTCACTGCGAGCCACGCACTCTAGTGAGCTAAACCTCACCACAACAGTAAATAGAACATGCTGGAGGGATAGATTGCTGTCACAGAGACTCCCCATGCTTTGGAACAAAATTCCAAACTGCATTAGGCAGAGCCCCTCACTAACACTCTTCAAGAGAAACCTTGACGAGTGGATGGGTAACAGAAAATACACTCCTGGGATCACTTCATTGGCTCTGCTTGACAGAGGATCAGTTAATTAATCAATGGGGTGGCGAAAGCTGACCCACTCTGGCTAGGCTTATAAATGCCCTCGGGCAGGTAGCCTAGTACCTACCTATGAACCTATAGAAGTCTTTTTATGTAGTTATTCTTTTTTTTCCTTGGTGGAGCATTTAGAGTGTCTAGGAAAGTAGAATTAAAGTCGTCTATGGCTTTATCGAGTGGGAGGGTTTTTAGAATGTTCCATTTCATTTATTTGAGATAGAGAAGGTTTTGGGGTCAAATTTACTAAGGTTGTGGGTCTGAATATATTGATGTTGGTGTGGATGGGAGGTGGTTGCACGGTGAGTGAATGCTGGGAGGTGGTCACTAATAGAGTCAGAGATGGTGCCTGAGTTGGTAATTTTATTTGGATGGATGACTAAGATCCAGTCAAGAGTGGATCCTGGGGGATTTGTTTTATTGGGTCTGGTGATGGAGTGGGTTACTTGCGTAAAGTTAAAGAGGTTAATGGACAGGGAGGGTATGAGACTGTTGATTTTTTTTCCAGTCGATGTTTACATTGCCTAGTATGTACGTTTTAAGGTTAATTTCAACTGAGGCCCATTGGAGTACGTCTTCAAGGGTTGAGACATTATTTAAGTGTGGGATATAAAGGGAGATGATACTGCGGCTTTTGTGATTATTCATTTTTAATAGCCCGACTGTTAGTTCTGCATTGGCAAATTTAAGAATGGGGTTTGGTAGGGGAATTAAGGTAAGTAGACTGGAATAGATTAATGCAACGCCTCCACCTTTTTTCTTTGAGCAGTCACATCTAAGATTGTGAAATCCAGAGGGTAGGATTTCAGAATCAGAGATGTGTGGTTTGACCCAAGTTCCAGAGATGGTTACAGTGTTAGGTTGGTTATGACTTAGCCATGCTTGAAACTGATGTGCTTTGTTGTTGAGACTCCAGGCATTGAGTGTGAAAACTTTAAGAGTATTGTAGGGGGATGAAAGGTTAGAGGAAGGGGAGGGTAATTGTTATTTATGGGTGAGTTAGGTCCGGGGTTGGGGTGAATGTCTTCAGCTAAGACGACGTATTTGAAGGAAGTTATTTTAGTGTGTTTTGGTTTGGATTTAGGGTATTCTGGATGGTCTAGTATTTGTTTAAGAGTAAGTGTCTTAGCAGTAGTGGAAATTATTTTAGGATTAAAAAGGTGAAGAGAGTTGAGCTGAAACAGAGAGGATGAGATGGAAAAGAAATGATTATTTGTGTGAGGGAGGAGATGGTTTTGTGTGGGAGTATGGTAAGGAGTAGAGAGTAGAAGCTGATTGGAGGTATAGGAGATGGCATGGTATAAAGTTGTTAGGAGTTGGGGGAGAGGGAGATGGGGGTTTGGATTGTTAGGAACAGTAAGGAAAGCATGGTTAGAAAAACGTAGTTTAATATGGGAGGATTTGTAGTTGGAAAGAAGAGCTGTGGGGTGAGAGGGGGTAGTGAAAAAGTGAGGTATATAATTAGTGATGTATTTAATTACTGTGGGTGAAAGGAGGAGGGCTAAAGAGGGAAAGGCTTTGATTGGATGGTTGACTGTGGGTGAAAAGAGGGGTAAAGAGGGGAAGGCTTTGACTGGATGGTTGTCTTGAGTGGGTGGGGAGTGGTTGAAATAAAAGTAGGTGTAGTTGGGGCAGGTGGAAATAGGGGGCAGGGTAGGGGAGCGGAGTGAGCCTGCAGGGCGAATGGAGTGGGTAGAGCCAAGGAGACGGAAGAAAGACAGCGAAAAGTTATCAGTGAAGCTCAGAACTAGCTCAGAGGTAAGGAGGCACTGGCATAAGGCACTGTGTGTTTGAAATTAGAAGGAGGCAGAGGGTTGACAGGGGATAGGAGCTGAAAACAGGGCATTAGCAGTTTAGTAGAATACAGTAAGTATTAATAGGGCTAAAATAGGGCAGTGGTAAATTAATAGAACAGTTACAGTACTTTTGGCTTGTATTAAAAGATAGATAGTGGTTGAACAATGCCACCTGGTGGCCTAACTAAGTACAATGGCAATCTATTAGCACTCAGAGGAGGGGGAAAGAGCCTAGGAGAGTCTTCTTCTTTTGGCTTTTCCCCGTTAGGGGTCGCCACAGTGGATCACCTGTCCGCACATGATTGGCAGTGGAGTTTTACGGTGTCGAGTTGCCAGCCCAGCACCCAGCCTTCCACAGAAGGCACACACACGCACACCTAGGGCCAATTTAGAGTGTCCAATCCACCTACAGCATGTCTTTGGGATGTGGGAGGAAACCGGAGCACCCGGAGGAAACCCACATAACCACAGGAAGGACATGCAGACTCCGCACAGAAGGCACCCCAGCCGAGGATCGAACCGGAGAACCTCTTGCTGTGAGGCAGTAACGCTAACAGCTGCACCACCGTGGCCACCCCAAAAGAGCCTAGGAGAGTAAAGGCTGATAAAATCCATGGTAGACTGCTAGCGAATACATGCAGTGTTAATATACAACAGTGGTAAGTATAGATATATTTTTATTTTACAATAGGGTACATACACATTTAAAGTTAGTTCTTTGGGAGGCAGATTGGTTACAGAAGCACTGCAGGATCCCCTTAGAATGAACTTTACAAAAATAGCAATAAAAATCACAAACTTTAGATCTGAAGTAGGAGATTCATTTGTCTGCAACCTGTGGGTTATGGATCCGATATCCGATCCGAACCGGCATGGTTTACCAGCTATGGATCCAAGCTCTCAGCTCCTCCCCTCACCCATAATGCCCTGCTCTACCCTCATGACCTCAGATCTCGTTTGCCGCGCATGGTGACCAGATTGTTTTTTCCAGCTCTCCAGCTAAGTGATAGATTCAGTGTTTAAATTGTAAAATTTAAATAATTTTTTGGTTAATTTGTGTGAAAGTGTAGGTTTCCCTTTCTGTATTATTACTTTTTTTTAAAGTTTATTCTTAAATTTATATCCCTCCCCTCGCTGGTAGCGTAGTGTGTGTGTTGGGCCTGTGAGTGATTTTTGTTTTGTTACTTTACCTTAGTTATAGTAACTTTATTTGTTAGCTTGGGATGTCTGAGCAGCCCAAGGCTATTTTCTCTAAATGCTCCGAGTGTGGCCATAAGCTTTCCCCAGCTGATGGCCACACTCGGTGTGTTAGATGCCTGGGGGTTGAACACCTCACATCTGGATGTTCCATTTGTGCAGGGTTCAACCCCAGGGCATTGAAGGAGCGGAGGTCCAAGCTTGTTTTGGCGGGCCTTTTGCCGCCGGACTCGGCTCCGACCTCCGCTCCTTCGGGGGTAACCGTCCCCATGGTTATTCCCTCTCCGGCTCCCCCTCCTCCTCCTGGGACTCAACCTCCCGCTTCTGGTTCGGAGGAGAGGGATGCTAGAAAAAGGGACCGGAGGGAGAAGCACCATAAGCGGCGGGCCGAGACCTCTGTTTCGGCCCCGCCAGCCAAGCGGGCTTCTCCCCCGGCTCCCTTGTCGGCTGGATCTCCTCCTCCTCGGCTCCGGTCTCCAGTGTGTTTTTCACCGGGACCTGAGGAGGAGGAGACCCGATCTCCGTCGAGGCTATCGAGGAGGCACTCAAGGCCTACCTCGGTAGCCTCGTCGAGATCAACGTACAGCCTATCGGATGCTGATCTGGACCGGATGATGAGAAGGTTCATCCAGGCCCAGATGCAGATGGGAGTGCTCTTGCCTCCCCCCCCCCCCCGGGGGGGAGCTCGACCCCCTTTTTCAAGCCAATTGCTCCTTCTCCGACCTGCTACCCGGGTTCGGAGCAGTTGGAGCCGAGCAGCTTCGGAGCTGGGGGTGGGTCAGCGCCGATAGTACTTGGTACTTCGGATCCGACCCTGCCCTCGAGTGCATCGGATCCGACCTCTCGGAGCCTGGATCCGAGCCTCGGATCCGGAGGGATCAGTGCTCCTTTGGCGCCATCCGTGTCGGAGCGCACTGTCCCTTCGGATCCAAGCGCTTCGGCGCCGGCTCCGATCCACTCTTCGGATCCGAGGGGGAGCCGATTGTCGGATCCTTTGGTCGAGGTTGGCTCCCCTTCGGCTTTTGATGTAGTGGAGAGGGCCCTGTTGAGGGTTTCCGGACCCCCGGCACTTGTTTCGGCTCCGTCCCACGCTCCCTCTGCACTGGGTCAGGCTTCCACCATCCGGCCCTTGGGACAGCCCGCTTCTGTGCCCCAAGCTGTTCCCCTGGAACAGGTTGCTGCTTGCGAGGAGTCCTCTGACAGCCCTCCAGAGGATGTTCCTCGCAAGCATACGTGCAAAAGGAGGCACATTGACTCCCCCGAGTCTCTCACGGAAGACACGGATTTGGAGGAAGGGGAAGGCTCCCACGGTCACCACCCGAGGATGTCTCATTTGGAGACATCATGGAAATGCTCCGTATAAGGGGGGGTGGTCTGCCCCCAAGTCTTCCTCGGACGAGTCCGTGTTCTTGGAGGCATTTGAAGCGGGCCCGTCTACCTCTTGGGTGTCCCCTCCTGCCGACCCCCTGGTGGACCTCATTACCACCAGGGCATGGAAGGAACCGGACACCGTGGAGCCAATCCCTAAGAGGCCTGACAGGATCCTCAGTCCACTGTCTGACCGTGCCCATTGGAATAAGGGGCCTCCGGTAGATGCCATGTTGACGGCGGCGGCCACCAAGAGGGAACTTGCTCAGGAGAGTCCCTCAGTCCATCCCCCGAGCAAGGAGTCTCGGATGATGGACCGCTTGGGGAAGCGGATGTTTAGTTCAGCAACCTTCTTGGTAAGGGCGCTGAACTACCTGGCACATGTTATTAGGATGCAGCGCGATCTCATTAAAGAATACGCTGCATCTCCCCCAGAGTCCATGTCGGAGGAGGACAAAGTGCTGCACTCCACCCGCATGGCCACTCTTAGATCAGTTACCAATACCTCTATGCGGCTACTCTCCCATGCTACGGAAGGCACCGCTAGAGCCGCAGGGGCAGGTCTAGTCACTAGACGTCAGGCCTGGCTCCGTCATTGCGATTTCTCAGAGCCCTTCAAAGCGTCATTTGCGAATGCCCCCTTTGATGGTTCTGCCCTCTTTGGCAAAACCGTTCGCGACACTTTGACCCAGGGCGAGAAGGACGGGAAGACGCTGTCTGCCGTCGGAATCCGCTTCTCTGCACCCCAGAGGCCCTATTCTAGGAACCAAAGGGTCAGAAGAAGATGTGGTTCGGAAGTCGCAGCAATCCCAGCCTGCTCCGGACAACCAGTCCTTCCGTGGCAGAGGAGGACAGGGAGGACGCCGCCCTAGAGGCAGAGGGGCTCCCAGGAACTTCGGGTCCAGAGAACCCTTCTCTGAACGGCCCGCGCAGCAACCCTGAGGGGTTGCCCGGCTGCTCCACTCTGGAGGCAGTCGGGGGATGTTTTTCGGGGCACCTAGCGGCATGGGAGTCCATAACATCAGAACGCTGGGTTCTCCAGATCATATCCAGAGGATACCGCATCCCTTTTCGTCACTTACCAAAATTGAAGTCCCTCCCAGACGTTCCACCCGGTCAACGGGAGGCCGCTTTGGCAGAAATTGGCCACCTGCTAAAGAAAAGAGCCATCCAGCCTGTCCCCCCAGACCAGATCGGATCAGGGTTCTACTCCAGGTTCTTTTTAGTGCCAAAAAAGACAGGGGATCTAAGACCAATTTTAGACCTTTCTCTCTTGAACCTGGCAGTTCCCAAGGAAAAATTCTGAATGGTCACTCTGCAATCTATTCTCCCCCTTCTGGGAGAAAATCACTGGATGTGTTCCATAGACCTCAAAGATGCGTACTACCACATCCTAATGGACAGGCGCTCCAGGAGGTTCCTCCGCTTCCGGCTGGGAGCCAGTCACTACCAGTTCCGGGTCCTCCCCTTTGGTCTCACCACAGCGCCCAGGGTGTTCACCAAAGTATTAGCAGTGGTAGCGGCCCACCTGAGGCTTCAGGGGGTGCAGGTCTTCCCTTACCTGGATGACTGGCTCCTTACCGCCCCAACAAGGCATCTACTACTATTGGCACGAGACTCCTTTCTCCATCTTGCTCCCAATCTGGGCATTACTATAAATACAAAGAAATCCAACCTGGCACCCACACAGCTCTTAGATTTTATAGGGGCCAGGTTAGACACAAGGAGTTTAAAAGCCTTCCTCACTGCGGACAGAGTTCAAAATCTGCAGCTCCAGGTGCGGGCCATTCTCCACTCAAGTTCTGTTCCGGCGGAGTTGGTCCTGAGGGCTCTAGGGTCCATGGCATCTGCTATAGCACTTCTTCCTCTCGCCAGGCTCAATATGCGCATCCTCCAGTGGACTCTCTTAGTACAGTGGTCATACCTTGCTCTTCCTATGCATCATCCCATTGCGATCAGCAAGGCTTGCAAGCGGTCCCTCCTGTGGTGGCTTCACTCCCCAGATCTCCACGGAGGCCGCCCATTTTGTGCTTCTCCCCCTCTCGCCACGGTGACCACGGACGCCTCCCGCCTCGGGTGGGGGGCATTTTATGGGCCGGACCGTCCAAGGCACGTGGAACGATTCAGAGACCTTATTGCATATCAACGTTCTAGAGATGAGAGCAGTGCTCTTAGCGTTGCTAGCACTTCAGGACTTTCTTCCCTTGGGAACAATTGCGATTCAATCGGACAACATGTCGGTTGTCTGGTACATCAACAAGCAAGGGGGAACGAGGTCTTACCCTCTTTGTCGAGAAGCCATGAGAGTTTGGGAATGGGCAATCTCCACCAACCGCTTTCTAATAGCAACGCACATTCCGGGTCGGTCCAACATCCTGGCGGACAAGCTCAGTCGCATCATTCTGATCCCTTACGAGTGGTCTCTCAATTTTCAAGTAGCGGAACGCATATTCGCACGGTGGGGAACTCCTTCATGCGATCTTTTTGCCTCTCCCTCAAACACCAAGTGCGACAGTTTTTTCGCTCTGATACCTCCTCCAGGAGGTTCCCCAAAAGACGCTCTGGTGCATGCTTGGCCACCCGGTCTTCTGTATGCTTATCCACCCTTGCTCTGATGCTCCAAGTTCTTCAGAAAGCCTCTCGGGTGGGTTGCAGAATGATTCTCATTGCTCCGTTTTGGCCTCGGCAGATCTGGTTCCCCTTCCTAAGGTCTCACTCGGTGAATCCTCCTTGGATTCTAGATACCATTCCGGATTTGATATCTCATCCATCCTGCCTATTTCCTCCGAACCTGGACAACCTGAAGCTGACCGCTTGGCTGCTCCAGTTCCACTCTTGATCAGGACTCCCGGTATTTCGTCCCCTGTTAAGGCGATCCTGGTGGCAGCTCATAAACCGTCCACTAGGAAAGTCTACCGCAGCAAGTGGAAACGGTTTTCTTTGTGAAGCGGCGGCAAGGCCTGAATCCCTTCACAGTTCCTCTCCCTTTAGTGCTTGATTTCTTAACCACTCTTTTTAACGATGGTGCCAGCAGTTCCACAATCAAAGTACAACTTGCGGCAATTTCACATTATCACATTGGTCATGACTCTAGTCCACTCATGTCAGCCAAGTTGTGTAAAATTTTCCTTAAAGGTACTTTCCTTCTCAGGCCCCCTGTAAAACAAGCGGTTCCTCCCTGGGACCTTTCCTTAGTTCTCCAGGCCTTGACCGCCCCCCCCCCCCTTCGAACCAGTGGCTATGGTAGATCTCAAATTCTTGTCTTTCAAGACTGCTTTTTTAGTAGCCATTACATCGGCCAAGAGAGTTTCAGAGCTCCAAGCATTATCAGCTAAACCTCCTTACTTGGTCTTTCATCCGGACCGTGTTTACCTCAGGACCAACCTGTCCTTTCTTCCTAAAGTAGCTTCTGAAGCAAACATTAATCAATCCATTAACCTCCCTGTTTTCTTTCCTAAATATGAAAACAAAGGTGAATACAAGCTTCACTCTTTAGATGTTCACAGGCAACATAGATTTTATCTAAACAGAACGGCTGGTCATAGGCAATCCGACCAGTTGTTCATTTCCTTTGCTAAATTTAATTTGGGCAAGCCAATTTCTAAAGTCTCTCTGTCTCGCTGGATTTCACAATGTATCTTATTGGCTTATCAAGCTTCAGGAAGGCCCGCACCGGAGGGTGTACTCGCCCATTCAACCCGGTCAGTATCTACCTCGGCAGCCTTTAAGGCTAGGATTCCTCTAGATGATATTTGTTGCAGCAGCCACGTGGGCTTCGTCTCATACTTTTATTTCCCACTACAAGTTGGATCTTGCATCTAGGGGTAGAGCATCCTTTGGCTCCGCGGTGCTCTGGAATATCCTTCCATGATGGCCGCCCAAGATTCAGGTAGCTGGGGACTCTGTCCCACAGGTTGCAGACAAATGAATCTCCTACTTCAGATTTAGAAGTTATGTACTCACCATAACGTTCCATCTGAGTAGGTGTATTCATTTGTCTGCAACCATCCCGCCCTCCTATCCCCCTGGCCTTTCAGTTTCCTGCATATTATGTGTTACCCTTTTCAGGGTGTTCTTGCTGTTGGCAAACTCGATCTGAGGTCATGAGGGTAGAGCAGGGCATTATGGGTGAGGGGAGGAGCTGAGAGCTTGGATCCATAGCTGGTAAACCATGCCGGTTCGGATCCGATATCGGATCCATAACCCACAGGTTGCAGACAAATGAATACACCTACTCAGATGGAACGTTATGGTGAGTACATAACTTCTAATTTACCACATTTGTTACTGTTTGTTGGTAGCCTGATTAAATTGATGACAATATTCTACTGAACTGCTGCTTTATTTGAGCTGTTTTTTAATGATGTGATTGTAAGCTAATTTATCACATTTGCACAGTTTTAAAGCAATTTACTGATTAACTGCATTTAATTACTGTTTAACTGTATTTCATTGCTATTTACTGCAATTCATTAGTGTTTAACTGCATTTTACTGCATTTCATTACTCTTTAACTGTATTTTTTCATACTGGGAGTTCTGTTTTGCCTGTAAGTGGTTATTCTGTGTTTATTTTGTGAGTTTTACTGTGTTCTTAACCCTTAATGCATCCAGAGCTGTTTGTTTTTACCTTCTGTGTTTCTGGCAGCCATCTTGTGTTTGCCTTCTGAGTATCTGGCAGCCATGTTCTATTGGTAGGGACCTGTCTCCTCTGCTAGTGAGAGTAGCAGGGCTGCCTGAACCTTGTCTGGCACAAGCTGATTGGTAAAGAAAGCAGGGACTAGCAGGATTGGCTAGATTTCTGTGTAACTAGAATCTTCTATTTTTTGTGGCATTTAAACCCTGTGTTTGAGCTGGTTTGGGCTTGTTTGCATGTCACTCACTGCAGTCTTTAAACCATTGTGACGTATTCCAGCTACACATTTTCCCTTAGGAGTACTCTTCTTAGACCTTCCACCCTTTAGCTTTCTCTGGCCTCTCTCTCTCAGATTCTGATAAATATAGATGGAGAATTTCCTACCGTTTTTCCTGCCAGTCTGGTTGATATGGCCATCCTGAGACAGCGTAGCAACTGCCTCATGTACATGGACAGCCCTCTACTACTACTACCACCTAGGAGCACAATTTGTGAGAGATGCACTTTCATTAAGAACCTAGAGTCTATGCCCTCTCCCTCACAAGCCAGTATATCTGGCACTGAGAAGGTTGTCAACACAAACCCCACCCACATCTACAGAACAGACACACCCACATATGCAGAGGTCCTCAACAAAAACATACCCAAACAAAAGAGGCCTCCGAGGCAAAAATACAAATGAACTCCACTGCCCACCACACACCTGTGTCTCACAGCCACTAAGGTCTAAATATAAACCCAACATATTAGTCATAGGAGACTCCATTGTGAGACACACATATGTACCCCTCATCAGGCTGGATAAGGAGAAAGTTATGGTTAGTTGTTTGTCAGGTGCCAGAATCCAATATATCACCCATGCACTCAAGTCTCTCAACAACAGGTAATGTTATGACTCTGTCAAAGTCCATGTTGGCATGAATGACTTGAGCCATATCTCCCTGGACTATAAGAAGAGAGACATGATCGAGCTCGCTGAATATGTGTCCCAGGCAGGTATATTCCTAGCCATAAGCAGCATTCTACCATCACGAGTGATGCTTCAATACAAACAGAAAATGAATGACTTTAACAATTGGCTTAGTTTCTGGTTTCATTCCAAGGGGATCCAGTACTTGACAGCTTGGGGAAGACATGATCAACTGATCACGATGCTTTGCCAGAGATGGCCTGCACCTGTCTCCCTTGTGCTTCAAGCTTCTGGCAAAGGCACTTACCTCCCCCATAGTGCCTTTTTTTAGACAATGCTATGAGATCAAAACTACCAACATGAAAATGTCATCAAAATACAAATTAAAGGTCATGCTGCTAAACATGAAACTGCACTCACTGCAAGAATTCTTAACCTTGAAAGATGTTGACATTTGTGCAGTCATAGAAAACTGGTTCAAAACTGCAGAGAGCACCCCAGCCATATCAGGTTACTCATCCTATCGTACATTTAGACACCAAGCTGTAGGCAGCAAGACAAAAGGAGGTGGAGTTGCAATATATATTAAAGACATACACACCTCCAGGCTGGTCAAACAATATGATGCACAGAAGACAGGTGCAGTTAACCATTGACAAGACCCCTATTCAGACCATAGCTAGCTACAGGACCCCAACTTTGACTCAAGATGCCCACTTCTCCTATCTGGACCTCTTGGAATCTGTCAAGATTCAACCCTTTACTCTGATGTGGGTGACTTTAACTATCCAACCATAGACTGGAAGAACTACTCATGCCAAAACACAAATGCCCAGAGATTCCTTGATGTCATCAATGAAAATGCCTTGGACCACCTGGTTGACACCTCCACAAGAAGTGATAATATATTGGACTTCATATTAACCAACATGAGTAACCACTGCAGTATCCCTACAATGTCATCTTCCCTGGTAAGATCCGACCACAAAGTGGTCACTTTCAAAGTCAGCATCTCCCCCAAACTCCCCTTAGATAGGGTCAAACAAAAAAACTTCTCCAGAGCTGATTACAATCTCTTGAGGGAACGCATAAACAGCTTCACAGCCCACTCCACCTTCATAGGAACTGGCACATATGTCCAAACCTACAGCAAAGTAGTATACAAGCATTTATATAGCTGCATGCAATCAAGAATACCCGAAAGGACAAAATTATCCTCCCCAAGGAAGAGTAAACCTGTTTGGTGGGACATTTGCAATAAATAAACAGTATAATATATAGAAAAAATTGCTTTCCAGGACCAAGAAAGGAGCAGGTGCCTAATTGGAAGCAATTTCTCCTTAGCCTGAAAAAGCAAATAAGAGCACTAGTAAAATCCTCCAAAGCAAACTTCGAGTCCAAACTGGCCACATCTAGTAAAGACAGTCGTAAGGCCTTCTTCACATATGTCCGCAATCTTAAAGGAAGCACTCAGATCTGCTCAAAACTGGTGGCCAAGGACACCACATACAAAAATTCTGTAGATGTAGCCAACCTGCTGGCAGACAGGTTCATTTAAAACTTTTCCCCTCTGTACCCCCATCAGTAAATCAGGACATCCCCAGCACCTACTCCCCTCCCCTTATCTCTAGGGAGCAAGTCATCACTGCCCTCTCAAAGGCAAAAAAATACAGCCTCCATGGGACCCGATAACATCCCAGGCTGCATCTACATGAACTCAGGCAGGAACTTGCAGCACCATTAGGCACCCTAGTCAACCAAAGCATGAGTACCAGCTTCATCCTAGCCAAGTGGAGGACAGCCACTGTCATCCCTTTGCACAAAGGTGGAGCATCCACCAGTCCAGGACATTATAAACTCATCAGCCTAACTATCCTGATCTGCAAGGCCATGGAAAGGATTATCATGGACCTTGTTAACAAGGACATTGGCAACCTTCAAACACTCGATCACACACAGTTTGGTAATGTCAAGGGGAGGTTTTGCTTGTTAAATTTGGTTGACTTCTTTGAGATAGTCAGCAAAGACATGGACGAGGGGAAGATGGTGCACACCGCCTTCCTTGACCTGGCCAAATTCTTTGATGCTATTCCCCACTTAGGTATAATAGATAAACACTCTCAACTAGGCATCAGTCCTTATGTTACTAGATAGGTAGCAAACTGGCTCACTGATAGAACCTACCAAGTCAAAAATAAGGGAAGTCACCTCAAGCAGTATACCCGTAATGAGTGGTGTACCCTAGGGATTGGACTAGTGGCCTCTGTTGTGTGGGATATACTTTTCTGAGGTGCAGGCCAAAACCAGTGGGCTATGGCTGACCAAGTTTACAGATAACTGCAAGCTGAGTGCTGTCATCAATTCCCCTAGTGATGTGGACATCCTCCAAGAGGGTCTCACCCAAACATGTGACTGGTGCCAGAAACATGGCCTCAAACTGAATGCCAAAAAATGCATCATCATCCCCTTTGGGGAGAGTGATATCCCCACAAATGATCACATTTATAACAAAGTCCTAAGCATGCAATCAGTCGTGAGGGACTTGTGCACCCAGGTTGATTGCAAACTTACTTTTGACCACCATATTTCCTCCGTTGTACAGAAAACTTTCTACATTGCCCACCTCATTAGTAAAGGTATTCCATCCAGGGCCAAGGAGGTCATATCATCCCTGTATACTTCCCTTATAAGACCCATTATTGAGTACAATGCCTCTTGACAGCATGTACCTCACAAAGCACATGCAGCAGCTGGAGAGATCACAGAGTTTCCTCACCAGGAGAATCCAGGGCTTCAAACATATACCCTACACAGACAGGCTAAAAGCTCTGTCCATCTACTCAGTCTCATACAGACTCCTCAGAGGTGACGTCTGTCTGGGATACAAAGCAATCTCGGACACCACCTCGATGGGACTGCTTTATATCCACAAGTTAAGCTGCACTCAAGTAACCTGCACATGCGACCTTAACCTGGTCTGTGACATCAATAGGACTTGTTGGCAGAACAGATTTATGCCCCAGAGACACCCCCTTGTGTGGAATAGACTCCATATCAAACAGATTACCTCATTAACCCTTTTTAAGCACAACCTGGATAACTGGTTGGGGAACATAACATGCACCCTTGGGATTTCGCCTGTATCCCTGCTGGACAGGGGTATCAGGTGCTGACTTTTTGGAACATGGACTAAATTCTTGGCTAGGCTTGTAAGGGTGTCAGGGCCAATAGCCTAGTAACTTCCTATGATACTATGAAATTAAAAAATTGATTTTGTCTAACTCTGAAAACAGAAAAGGCTGAAAAAATAATGTAATGTATCTTATGTCTCCTTGGTACATTTAGTTGGCACAGTATTACCCATCTGCAGGCTTAAAGGAAAACTCTACCTTAGAACTAAAAAATAACTAAGTTTTTTTTTTCATTTGATGTTTTTTCTGAGTGATTTAATGCCACAAAACCATTCTAAGTGCTTCATTTGCAATTTTAATGTGTTTCCCACAAAATGGCAACTGATGAGGCCTGCCTTGATAATGTGATCTTGTTTTCTTGCTTTCACTCCTCCTCCTTCTCAGAATGCATTTCAAGTCCTCTTTATATGAGTCTTGCTAGACATGAGTAAGTTGTGTTTTTCTCATGTCATTAAGATAGAATGGCAGGAGTGTGAAGCACTATCATCTAACACACCTTCTGTAACAGAGCTACTTCTATGTTTCCCTGACTGAGCCTCATTTGTGTGTCTGTCAGAGCTTGTTCTGTGCTATAAATAGCTGTTGGCTACTTCCAGCAAAAAAAGTAGGTAAGTGGCAGGCTTTTGTAAAGGGATTCTTCTGTAGTTCTAAAGGAACTGACAGGCTTTCCCTCACACACTCATCTGGAGGTGTGAAAACTCTCACTGCAGTAAATCATGCTGGATTTCTGTGACTGCACAAATGTCAACATCTTTCAGGGTTAAGAATGCTTGCAGTGAGTGCAGTTTCATGTTTAGACTCCTAGTGTTTAGCAGCATGACCTTTAATTTGCATATTGATGACATTTTCATGTTGGTAGTTTTGAAAAGGCACTACGGGGGAGGTAAGAGCCTTTGCCAGAAGCTTGAAGCCCAAGGGAGACAAGTGCAGGACATCTCTGGCAAAGCATCGTGATCAGTTGATCATGTCTTCCCAGGCAGTCAGGTAATGCATCCCCTTGGAATGACACCAGAAAATAAGCCAATTGTTAATTTTATTTATTTATTTATTTGTTTACTCCCCATCTCCCCTGCAGTAGATCACTCCCCAACATTCCTACTCAAAAATACCTATACCAAGCTAAACCTGTCATCTACCATCAAATACTTAAAAAACTAAACTTTAACCCACTCACATTCATCTCATCCCTCAAAGAATGCAACTGGCATCCTCTAAAGTACCTCAGTCTTGATGACGCAGTTTAATTTTTTAATACTACCTTCCTGAGCATCCTTAATTACCATGCCTCCATAAGACTTTCCAGAACCAAAGCACAACCCTCCCCATGGCTACAGAAAACCACTAAGTCAGAAATGAAAAACAGGGATAAAGCCTGGGAGCACTGGCACAAAACCAAACCCCCCTCAACTAGACAGAAATTCCTAGAACTACGCAATAGAGTCAAAAAGCTAATAAAACAGGACAAATTCCAATACTACCAGTCTTCCCTAGACTCCTCCCAACACAGCCCCAAACAATTCTGGTCCTCCATAAACTCCATCCTCCACCCAGGTAAAGTCAGTACCCCTCCTCCTAACATCCCTCACTCCTCTGAAAATATTGCTACCTCATTCTATCACTAGCTAAACAACACAACCCCCCCTCCCCTTCAAGTAGTAATCTCCCCACTGCCTTCTCTTTTTCTCCTGTACCTACCTCCAGCATAAAAAAGCTCTTAACTAAACTTAAGCCCACCAAATTAGCAGCAGACAACCTCCCAAGTGAATACCTACAAATCGCAGCTGATACTCTGGCCTGCCCAGTATCCATCTTGATTAACCGATATCTGTCAGAAAGTTACGTTCCCACACTGTGGAAAGTATCACATATAATTCCCCTCCACAAAGGCGGCCCCTCCACAGAACTAACCAATTACCGCCCCATAGCTATTCTCTCTCCACTCTCCAAAATACTAGAGAGATGCATACACTCTCAGGTCTCAGAATACCTCCTTACTAACAACCTCCTTTCCAATACTCAGCATGGTTTCTGACCAAACCATAGCACCACCACTGCCTTACTCTCCTTTACTAACACTATCCTTCAGCATAAAAACAATGGCTGTCTCTCCTCTGCTACTTTCCTAGACCTATCTAAAGCATTTGACATGGTCCCCCACAAACAACTCATCTCTGTCCTCAGTAACCTATCCTTCTCTCAATCAATCAGCAAATGGTTTCAGAGTTACCTGTCTGACCGCCAACAATCCGTTGTATGGCAGAATGACATATCTCCCCAACTACCTGTCTCCATAGGGGTTCCCCAAGGATCCATCCTTGGACCCCTACTCCTCTCTATTTTCACCAATAATCTAGCCTCTGCCACCAAACATGGCACACTCATACAATACGCAGATGACTCAACCATCATCTGCTCAGCCCAGTCCCTACCCAAACTGTAAAACGTCATACAGGAAGCCTTTTCCTCTGTTGAAATTTGGTTATCTGATGCTCAATTAATACTCAACCCAAACAAAACTAAACTACTCATCTTCCAACCCACCAAACATACTCAAAACAACTCTCACTTTAACATCACAGCAAAAGACAACACCACTATATACCCAACTGAACACACCAAATCGCTAGGAGTGGAAAAGACAATAAACTAAAATTTGACATTCACATATCCATGACCATAAAAAAGTGCACAAAAACTAGGAGCGTTATACAGAAATAAGCACCTTCTCACCAAAGCAGCAAAGATTTCAATAGCAAATTCCCACCTTATCTCCACCCTACTTTATGCCTCTCCAATATATACCAACCTAAGGCAATGCGATCTAAACAAGCTAGTTACCTGCTACAACAAAATCGCCAAATTTGCCACAGGGGCATCCTACCGTAGTCACCACTGTCTCTCACTTGCTGAACTGGGCTGGCTCGAACTCCCTCACCTCCTTCAATGGTATCAACTCTCACTCGCCCACAAACTAGTAAACCATCCACTAAATGTCCCATACCTCCAGAATCTACTCCAACCCTATCAGACCACTAAGATCCAGCAACAAAAATCACTTGCAGATCACTAAAGCCAATAACTCTGCTGGTGAAGCACTATTCTCTTGTGCCATAGCCAAATTATGTAACTCCCTCCCACCCACAGTTACCTCCGTACCATCATGCACCCACTTCAAAACTTTACTAAAAGCGCACCTAAAAACATGCTGACTATGCCCTTGCAACTCCTACTGTAATATCACCCACCCCATCCAACCACTACCTTCCTTTCCACCCCACTAACTACCTTGATTATAGCAAGCTCAGATGCTCATAAGCCTAGTACTTATTATACAGCAGGAACTTCTTATTGTAACATTTCTTAATGTCTGTTATGTACTTCGCAGATAAAGATTCTAGTTGTCTACTGATGTACTATCTTCTTCATCTGTACATATGTTTGTAATTAATTGCTATGCTAATCAAATTGTTAATCGCTATATAATCCAATGTA
The DNA here is from genome assembly GCF_019279795.1 of Protopterus annectens. Lineage (NCBI taxonomy): Eukaryota > Metazoa > Chordata > Ceratodontiformes > Protopteridae > Protopterus > Protopterus annectens. Next base: position 957,112,719 of record NC_056748.1, on the reverse strand, counting down.
ACTACTGTCTGTTTATTTTAACTGTGGAGCTTTTTTCCCCGGGCCTCCGCTGAAAATGGACCTACGTCCAGTCAGACACTCCCGGTTAACAAATGTAAATAAATAAATAAAATAAAATAAATAAATAAATAAATCATCCTTGATGTATCATGTACAGGTGACAAGCACTAATGAAAAGGACTCCAAAGGAAGTCTGTCTGCTACTTTCCAATGCCTTCAGTGGGAAGTTTTTCTCTCATGAATGTTGCAGCATTAAAACATGCTTTACTAGTTCCTCAATTATTTTTGTCATGTTCACCCCCCCTTTTCTGTTTTGCATTTAATTATACTTTGCTAACCAGGAAAGTGAACTGGTTCCAAGACCCTTTTCAGCCACAACCTGGGTTATATTAGCAAAGATAATAAGTAATAAATGCACTTAGCAGTACAAAGAAAAAATACTGTCATAAAGATGTTTGACAAAGATTGCATGTACAACATATAGCCAAGGTGTGACAGTGAATAAGTAAAACATTAAACAACATTTACTGGAATCTGTACATTAATAATGCTTAACTCTGTGTTCACTTTATTATAAATAACAAAATTGTATGCACCCATATTGCACAACTCACAGAGCTGTAAGATGTTACTGTTCTCAAAATGGCTAGGAATCAGCACGTGACTGTTTTATGACTTCACAAAAGAAAAGGGTGGGGGATATATCTGCATCACTTTTGTTGTCCTAAGATAGTATGAAAAAGTACTAAACCTCCAAATTTTGGAATGGAACAGCCATTACAGTGGAGCCTAGTAACTAGTATGATGATAAAGATTTGAAATATGTAGAAATGAGGGAAAAGGAGGTTAATTAGGATGAAGACAATTGCATAATACACATGTGCATGCATGTGCTCCATCTCTTTGTGTATATTTGTGTGCGTCTGTATATGTGTATGTACACACACACACACATAAATGCACATTCATATGTCATTGCATGTGTGACTACTTAAAAATATCCATTGCACATTTCTGTCTAGATGTATTCACACTGTACTGTATCCCACATATAGTATTATACATGCTACATAAACACATTTTATAGAAACATATACACACACACATACATATATATATTTTTTCAGATGATATTGGAATGTCATTTTGTCTTGATAAATGTGCAAAAGCAACCTTTAAAAAAGGAAAACCGCAGCACCAGGAAAACATCGGTTTGGGACAAGAATGTGATATAAAAAAAGCTGAGCAAGAGGGAGTGTATAAATACTTGGGAATTGATGAAGGATCAGCAAAAAAACATGAACAAATGTGAATAAAACTCAGTAAGGAGTACTGTAGAAGACTTAAATTAATCCTGAAAACAGCATTGACATCTATGAACAAGATCCAAGCTGTAAATCAATTTGCTTCCTGTCCTAACTTATAGTTTTGGAGTGATTGGCTCCAAAAAGTGTTGGATAGACTGGATATTAAAACAAGAAGGATGCTTCATGCTTAACAAATGATTTATAAAAATCAGTGTATACCAAGATTATATATTCCCCATTCTGAAGAAGGGATGGGCCTCCTTGAAAATGATTACATGTATAGATCTGCAGTCGTGGGACTCCACACATATTTACTGACCTCACAAGATCCAAATGTAGAGAAAGTTTTGAAACATGAGGAGAATAAATCTAAGATGACGTTTCTGCTTAATTTAGCAGAAGCATATCGACGTCAAGTAGGAATGGAAATCAAACCAGAAATGGATAAAAACCAGGCAGCAACTGAATGTGCCAAAAAAACAAAGAAAGAATATAAGGTGACAGACCAAATGAGAAGGCAAGAAATGTGGAAAAAACATAAATATATTTGCAAGTATAGAAATCTTCTTGAAGGGCCTGATGATCAAGAACGAACGTAGGAATGGTTAAGGAGAGGCGAATTCAAACCAAGAAATGAAAGGTTAATATTGGCAGCCAAGATAGTGGGCTACGTACATGGTGGTTTGCAAAGTCCATTGAACATGTGGGAGAAACAGACATATGTAGGTTTTTTTAAACCGAATTGGAAACAGTCCTACACCTTGTTGCTGGTTGCGACACACTAATGGCAGAGGGACTGTATACTGAAAGGCATAATAATGTGGCTAGACTATTACACTGGAGATTGTGCAAACATTATGGCATCAAAGTTGCTGAAAAACACTGGAAACATGAGCCAGAAAGAATCATAGAAAATGATGAAGTTTATACAACATGGGATCACCCAATTCCAACAGTTCAAAAGATAGATGTTAGAAAACCGGATACCCTATTTACTCCCACTAGTTCCCTCCTAACATTTCACCTAAATATTAGAAGTATTAACAATAAAATTCCTAACCTACATGCCATCCTAGCAACCCACTCCCCAGACATTATGTGTCTTATGGAAATATGGCTTAAACCAACTACTACTGATAATGAAATATTACCACCAGGCTATAATATACACCGACTAGACCACACCACAAAGAAAGGAGGTAGGATAGCAGTCCTTTACAAAAATACTCTTGCTGTTAATAGAGAAATCATAAAACCGCCCCAATTCAGTAATGCAGAACGCCTCATAACCAAACTATAGATTAACCATAACAAATGCCTGAACATTGTCTGTGCCTACATCCCACCAGGTTAACAATATAACTACCCTAGAGGATATCCTCTATTGGCTATCCACTACCTATCCCCAAGAAACAATAGTTCTTGGTGACTTTAATACTGATTGGCACTCCTGCTCCTCCGAACCTCCCATCACACCTATAAACTTATCTGGGTTTAAGCAGACTGTAACCTCTCCCACTAGGATCAATAAACCAACCAATAGGGAAAGTATCCTAGACTGGATTTTAGTCAATAACCAACCCTAACTGTACACGTCCGGGACTCTCCCTGATGACCTTAGTGATCATCTACTAATCTATATCATAAAACACAAGTCAGGCACCCCCCACCAGACCAAATACAAAACACTTAGGAAGAACTTCGACCCTGCTATTTTCTTAAATGAATTAAAATCAGTTGACTGGTCAAAACTAAAAAATCTATTGTTAGAAGAGGCCATAGCATATTTTAACACTAAATTCCAAAGTAACCTTGATTCCCATGCTTCAGCACATGCTATAAAAACTAAATCAAACACAGCGCCATGGCTCACAAAGGATACCAAGTCAAAAATCAAAACTAGAAACAGAGCCTGGGCTAGCTGGTGATCAACTAAAACCCCACTTGACCATTTAAAATACCGCCAACTCAGGAATGAAACAAAAAAATCTATCCTACTAGATAAAAAAAGCTGCTACCAAAATCTCTTAAACATCAAAACAACCCTCAAAAGTTCTGGGCAGGCTTAAATCAGCTTCTTCATCCAAGTCAGTCTACCACCCCAACCCCTGCAAACCTCACCCATAATTCCCCAGAGACCATAGCTGGCACCTATAACAACTTTTTCACTGAAACAATTCAATCCCCAGCAAAGCAACTTACCCCCACAAATTTCAACCCCACCTCCAATCCACCCAGTAATCATCCCCAATTTAGCTTCCAACCCATTTCCACCACTTTTATCAAAACACTAATAAAAAAACTAAAACCTACTACCCTCTCTGCTGACCTCCTCCCTGCAGAGTACCTACAAATAGCTGCAGAGGCCAGTGCATACCCCATATCTATACTGATCAATAGAACCTTATCCAAAGGTGCTATCCCCTCCCTAGGGAAAATATCCCACATCATCCCACTCCATAAAGGTGGAAGTTCTACAGAATTATCCAAATATAGACCCATTGCCATTCTTTCCCCACTAGCCAAAATAATGGAGAAATGCGTACACAAGCAACTAATGCAATACCTCACACAGAATAACTTACTGTCTAACTCTCAGCATGGTTTCAGGCCACATCACAGCACCACCTCTGCCCTCCTTTCCTTTACTAATGCCATAAACCAAAACAGGAATGGCAATAGGATATCCTCTGCCCTCTTTCTTGACCTATCAAAAGCCTTTGATATGGTCAACCATGAATTCCTCATTCTCTCTCTAAAGTCAATTTCTCTGAGTATGCACGCAATCCAGTGGTTCCAGTCCTACCTGATTGGCAGACAACAGGCTGTATTATGGCAGGGAAAATTGTCCAACCAGCTTCCTCTCACTCTTGGTGTCCCTCAAGGCTCCATACTAGGACCACTACTCTTCTCTATTTTCATCAACAACCTTCACACTTCTATCCCTAAAGCTACCTGCATTCAATATGCAGATGATTCCACTCACATCTGCTCAGCCACCTCCCCATCCGACCTGCAAATCTTAACCCAAAACACATTTAACACTATTGAAAACTGGCTCTCCAGCCAGTGTTTACTTCTGAACCCCATTAAAACTAAACTTCTTCTCTTCACCCCCACAAGTAGATCCACCCCATTTTCATTCACTGTTATATCCAACAATGGTACCACTATCTCCACAGATATCCATACTAAGCTTCTAGGGGTTATAAGTTCATAGGTAAGTACTAGGGTGTTTGCCCAAGGGCATCTATAAGCCTAGCCAGAATGTGTTGGCTTTCACAGGCCCCCATAGATTAGTTCCCTGTGCTTCGGTCCAGCAGAGCCATTAGTTCCCTGTGCCTCTGTCCAGCAGAGCCACTGCAGTGATCCCCAGGGTAAATTTTCTGTTTCCCATCCACTCGTCAAGGTTTCTCTTGAAAAGTGTTGGTGAAGTGCTCTGCCTAATGTAGATTGGAATCCTGTTCCAAAGCATGGGGAGCTTCTGGGACAGGAATTTATCCCTCCAGCACGTCCTATTTATCGTTGTGGTGAGGTTTAGATCCTTAGACCGTGTGGCTCTTGGGGATTTGTTTTTTTTTTTGTCCATCAATTCTGGGTTGGATATGGCCTTGTATGTCAGGCAGAGATCACCTCTGAGTAAGCGGTATGCAACCGAGTACAGCTGGAGTTTCTTCAGTCGGGCTGTAGAGGGCATATGTTTGAGGCCAGTAATCGTCTTGGTGAGGTACTTCTGTGGTCTTTCCAGCTGTTTCAGGTGTCTTGTAAGGTACATCCCAAATGGGGCATTGTACTCTATGATGGGTCTAATGAGTGATGAGTAGAGGGGCACAATAACCTCTTTTGTTCTAGATGCGAACCCTTTTGTGATTAAGTGGGCCACATAGAAGGATTTTCTAACCACCTTGGCAATATGATTATCAAAGGAGAGATTACTATCTACTTGGGTCCCCCAGATCCCTTATTACATTTTCTGTATTTAGGGGACTACCACATATGTGGTAGTTCGCGGGTACTTTGTTTTTTCCAAAGGGGATGACTATGTACTTTTTGGCATTTAGCTTGAGGCCATGATTTTGACACCAGGTAACCGTGTCAGTGAGACCATTCTGGAGGATGTCTGTATCAGCTGGAGAGTCAATTATTGCCCCCAGTTTGCATTCATCTGCGAACTTGGTCATCCATAGTCTTCTTGTGCTTGCCTGTTCCTCTGAGAAGTATATACCGAACAGGAGGTGTCCCAGGATTGAGCGCTGGGAGACGTCACTTGTAACTGGTTTAGAGTTGGACCTAGAGCCTGCAACTCTCACCGTGTGGGTTCTATCCGTGAGACAATTGGCAACCCATCTTGTGACGTAGGGGTTTATGTTCAGGCTGGTGAGCTTGTCTATAATACCAGAATGGGGAATGGTGTCGAAAGCCTTTGCAAAGTCTAGGTAGGCTGTGTGGACCTCCTTTCCCTCATGTAAAGCCTTGGTAACTGTCTCAAAGAAGTCCACCAGGTTTAGGAGGCATGGCCTGCCCTTAACAAAGCCAAACAGGATGGGGTCCAATGTTTGAAGGTTCCCAGTGTCTTTGTTAATGAATTCCATGATGATGTGCTCCATAGCCTTGCAGACAAGACTAGTCAGGCTTATAGGACAATAGTTCCCGAGGTCCGTTGTGGCTCCACCTTTGTGGAGCGGGATAATAGTTGCTGTGCACCACTCTATGGGAATGTAGCCTGTAGAGAAGCTGAATTTGAACAGTGTGTTTAGGTGAGGGGTTAGTTCATTTTGCAGCTCATGTAAGACGCAGCCTGGGACACTGTCTGGTCCCATTGAAGCTGTATTTTTGGCTTTGGAGAGGGCTGTTTTAACCTGTGTGTCAGTGATTGCTGGGGCACTACATTCTTCTGGTATGGTTATGGGTCCTTTAGGGGGTGAGAGGGGGGTGAAGTTTTCACTAAACCTGTCTGCCAGAATGTTGGCAATATCAGTCAGTTCAGTGTATTTTGTGCCATTCTGCACTAACTCAGAGCAGATCTGAGAGTTTCCACTTAGGTTCTTGACATAGCTAAAGAACGCTTTGTGGTTACCTTTGGAGTCCTTGGCAATTTTTCTTTCGAAGCTAGCCTTGGATGATTTTATGAGGGATCGTAGTTTCTTGTTGTTACTAATCAGGGATGTCTTTCCTTCTTGGGATTTTATTCTTTTCTGCACTAGTTTCCTCCTTCTATTGTATAGCTTGTTTATGGTAGGGGTCCACCAGATTAGTTTCCTTTTCTTGGAGGAGTGAGTCTTGGTTTTGTTTGGGATAGCATGATCTATGAATTCTTGCAGGTGCTCATAGAGTGCCTTTGTAAGGGATTCAGCAGCTTGGACAGCGTTGTCCTTTAGCATGGAAGCTATGAACCTTTCTACCTCGGTCTTAAGTAACGGGAAGTTTGCTTTTGAAAAGTTTTTCACAGTGGTTTCCTTGATTGGGGGTGGGAGTGGAATGTGGATATCCGGAGTGATTAGTATATGGTCTGATCTAACCAGTGAGGGTTTGACCTCCGCTGTAAAACACCAGTCGCTCATGTTGGTATTGACCAGGTCCAGTATGTTGTCACCTCTGGTGGGGGTGTTGACCAGTTGATCCAGGGCATTCGAGTTTATAAATTCTAGGAAACATTGGGCAAGGGAGTTAGTACTTTAGTAGTTCTCCCAGTTAATGTTTGGGTAATTGAAATCACCCAATATTAGGGAGTTTGGTAGGACCTTCATATTTTCCAGTGTCTCCAGAAACGTGGAATGGGGGTCCTGGGTCATGGTGGGTGATCTGTAGCAAGCTACAATTTGAATTGCTGTTTTGCCCGTTGTTAGTTGTGTATGGATGATCTCTGAGGCATTGTGCTGTGCCACTAACCTGGAGGTGTGGGTATCCTTGATGAATATGGATACACCCCTACCTTTTGTGTTTCTGTCCAGATTCTGTGGACGAACAGTATGGTATGAGTTATAGCCTGGTAGTGCTGGGGTGCTCTCAGGAGCCTTAAACCAGGTTTTGGTTACTGCACAGATATCGATGTTCTCCATACTGAGGAGTGCCTCGAGTGCATGCATTTTGAGGTTTAGACTTCTGGAGTTGAGTAGCATAACCCTCAGTTTTTGGTTACTTGTGCTGTTTATGGTGGTGGGTTTGTCTTTTGAGCCTTGCCTAAAAAATGTACTATGGGGGCGGCAAAAGCCTTGGCCAGTTTTCAAAAGCCTAAGGGTGACAGGTGTAAGCCATCTCTTGCGAAGCAACGTGGCTTATCGAACATGTCATCCCAGGTGGACAGATACTGGATCCCCTTTGAATGACACCAGAAACTTAGCCAATTGTTGAAATTGATAATTTATTCTTTATACTGTGGCATCATTCTTGGTGAGGGCAGGATGCTACAAAGGGGCAGGATCATACCAGCCTGGGCTACGTGATCAGAGAGCTCTTCCATGTCTCTTTTCATGTAGTCCAGGGAGGTACGTCTCAGGTCATTCACAACAACATGGACAGTGACAGAGTTGTATTTGTACTTGTTCTGGAGTGACCTGAGTGCTTGTGTTATGTGGTGGATCCTGGCAGCCAACAGGCAGCTAACTGTAACCTTCTCCTTGTCCAGCCTAGTTAGTGGGACATCAGTGTGCCCGACTATAGAGTCGCCTATTACTAGTGTGTTGGGTATGTTATTTTGCCTTAAGGGCTGTGATTGCGTGGCACACTGATCATGTGAAGTATGTGTTTCACGGTTTGTGATGGGGTGTGGAGGTTGCTTGGGTGTCTGCTTTGGAGGTCTCTGTTGCTTTTGCAGATTTTTATTTAGATCCTCCGAGTATGTTTTTGTGTATTTATGTGTGTTATTTGCCGGTGTTTGCTTAGTAGGTCTATGTGAGACTGGTGGTGTGTTGCAAGTATTTTCCTTCTCCTCTTGACAGTCAGTTCCACTCTTGGGTTGAGAGAGCTTTGCCTCCAGTTTGACTGTATAATTGCATCTCTCGCATATATTAGTGTTTGGTTGTAGGAGGAGAGTGTTGTCTGTGTACATGATGCAGTTGTAACATTGCCTCAAGATGCCCAGATTCACCAGTTGGACTGGAGAGTACACCTGAAACTGCCCTTTGGACATGCCTGAATAGGTAAAGTGAGCTGTTTTACTGATTAGTTGGCAGGGACGAATAGAGAGCCTTGTCCTTCTGGACAGTATAGGGGATCTAGTGCTAGGATTAATTGGTGCTTGCTATGAGTTTTGAGCAAGTGCTGGGCTGTGAAATGAATGGTTTGAGTGCTTAAGTTGAAAGTTTGTCGGTAATGAAAGAGATAGGAATTAGCCCAAAATGGCCAATAAACTACTAACTTCTGGGCTACAGCAAACAAGGCGCACAAATTTCAGAAAGAAACAGATCAAATAAGCAGGCACAATCCGCCTTATTATAGATAATAATCTTAAATTTGACCTACAAGTCAACAAAACCATACAGACCATCTATAAGAAGCTTGGATCTCTGTATAGAAACAAGTCATTTTTAACCCAACTGGCTAGAATTGCAATCGCCCGGACGCACCTACTCTCTTCTCTTATGTATACCTCTCCTGTACTCTCAAACCTTAATAAATCTGAACTGAGTAATCTCTCCCATAGCTACAACCATATTGCCAGATTCGCCACTGGCTCCACTTATAGAACCCATCACTGCCAGAACCTGAAACAACTAGAGTGGCTAGAACTTCCCAACTTAATTCAATTAAATCAACTCTTAATAGCCCACAAAATTCTTTACCACCCTGAGGTTACCCCCTCATTCATAAATATTATAAAGCCATACAGCAACTTGAGGTCACTACGATCTGGCAACAAACTGCTGGTCCAAACCTACAAAGCTAAAAACTCAGTTGGTGAATCCCTGTTTGCCAACTTTGTTGGCAAAACCTGGAATTCACTGCCAAACTATATAACCCTTCAATCCTCCATAAGTCTCTCCAAAAAAAGCCTCAAACAGTATTTCAAAGTGAACTGGCTTTGTCCATGTACCAACCCTGATTAAGCTATAAAACGAAATCATATCTGAAAAATATCTTAACTACGTTCTGTACCAGTCTGATTAGTTTTGCTTTAATGTGTCTGACCATGTAAATTGTGTGTCCCTTTTGGGAACATTACTAAACCATTGTATATAACTCTTTGTCTTATATGTTCTATGTATCTAACTTGTTGTGTAATCTTTGTAATATTGTCTATTGGAGCTTTTCTCCCCGGGCCTCTGCCGAAACTGGACACATATCCAGTCAGACTATCCCGGTAAACAAATGTAAAATAAATAAAATAAAATAAATAAATATAGTGGTCCAAGAAAAGAAGACAAAAGTAGTATTGATCATTGAAATTGCCACACCCAGCGACTACAGTGTCTTACATACAGAGAGAGAGAGAGAAAGTCATTAAAATATTTGAATCTACAGGCAGAAATGAGAGCCATGTGGAAGAAAGATAACCAGACAGTTCCATTAGTAGTAGGAGCAACAGGTCTTATAAAAAATAATTTAAAACAGTGTAAGAAACTTCTCTGTGTGGAAGATTTTCATTCCATATATTTCTAGTTAATCACTGTATACTAATCAGATCAGACAATAGTAGTAGAAGTAGCGAACGTAAACTCATCAAGTTAAAACAAAACAAAACAAAAAGTAATAATAGAAAATATATAATTGTACAGCATTACTAAGTATTCAAAAGTAATCCAAGCAAGGCAGGCAGTCTGTTTCCAGTCGAAAATCCTTTATTAAGTACACAGACAAGCGATCTAAGTAAAACAAAAATAGAGTAATAATTTCCTCACAAGCTTTCTTGCTGTTGTTGTTGTTGTATCTTTCGGCTTTTCCCGGTTAGGGGTCGCTACAGCAGAACTCCGGTCCGCTAATGACTGGTAGTTGATTTTTACATGCCGAGTTACCAGCCCTGACGCACAACCTTCAACGAAGGTACGCCCATTCACGCATGTCTCCACGCAGAAGACGCTCTAGCTATGAGTCGAACCGGTCAGTGTCTTACTGTGAGGCGACAAGCTTTCTAAATATATATATACTTTTTATCGGGCATGGGAGTGGTTTATTGTGCTGTAAAACAAAGTGTTATTGGTACACATGTTAAATTCACATCCCTTCCCCCATCAGTGTGACATTCGAGGTGGTCCTGCCCTACTTAGTAGCTGTCATAATAATATATAACCCTTATGTACTTTAAATAAAATTATATAATGATGTGGTACCTCTTATTTAACCAAATTATTAAGTAGATTATTAAGTCTGTGATTTTATCCAAGACAATATACTACATGGCTGGAAATATATCAACCTTAGTTCATTTGGCAATCAAAAAATATATATAAATATATACATATACCTTTTGCATGTAAAAATCAATTTCTGTTTTCATAACCTATTGTTAACAAAGATCGCTTTTGTCCTTCTAGACTTCTTCAAGTCTGTGTACAAGAACCCTAAAAACCTATATAATTGTATAATTAGTATTGTTATTACACATCATTTTGAATAAAGTGGAAAAAAGAACCAGAAAAAAATAAAAATAAAAAATGTATGTATGATGATGGAAACAAAATATACACTTTTAAAATAAAATGAAATACAAGTAGTCATGTAAACAATGTGGCAATTGTTTAAGTTCCAGTGCACTTTTAATTGAACTGTAGCAGTTTAGTCCAGTCTTCCTAAAAGAGTTCAGCTTTAATTGCCACATGAGTTCATGTTTCTCCAGAATATTCGGGATGTCACCTTCAAGATCACCCATGTCTATGCGATCCAGGATCTGGAACTTAAAACCTGTGTGTCTTTTATGAAGAGAAAGGTGTTTGGCTAGTGCATTATTTTTACATCCAGAGCGGATTTCTGACAGATGACATGAAATCCTACTCTTGAGTTTATTTGCATTCTTGCCCACATAGAATGCATCACATTTATTGCACTGTGCCCTGTAAATTACATTTTTAGTGTTACAGTCACCCCCTGCACTGGTTTTAATGATCTTCTTTAAATAAGGGCAATAAAAGCTATCACCTTGCTGTATAAATATACAAAATGTACAATTAGTTTCACATCTTTTAGTGCTTTTCCACATGGTCTAGGTTTAAATTCAACAAAAGTTCTAATGTTCCTGGCCTTCCTATAAACAAATGATGGGGCTTCACCTAAGATGTTAATCAGAAAAGGGTTTCCTGTGACAATGTCCCAGTTTTCTTCAATAATATTTTTGAAACTGTGATAATCCAAAGTGTATGTCAGGATGCAGCTATTTTTGCATTTGTTATTCTCTGTGGAATTACTTAACATTTTTCTACTGGGGAGGTTGAGTGAAGGTGCTTCAGTCCTTTTCAGTTCTATAATGGGTTCCAGGATGTTTTTTAACATCTGACTTTCATAGCCTCTCACTAGAAAATCATTCTCTAAGTTGTTCAGGTTTCTCAAAAATGGTTCCATCTCTGTGGTAATTCGAGCTAATTTATAATCTTGGGACTTCACTACATTATACTTGTTTTTTGTAGGATGTAGACTTTTACTGTGGAGTAATAAGTTAACCCTTGTTGGTTTTCTGAATAGATCAGTGGTGATTCTGTTATTGTTGGTGTCCTTGGAAATCTGCATATCTAAGAAAGTGGTTGAAGTACAGCTATGGGAAGAGGTAAACTTCAGGAAGGGGGTTGTTTGATTGAGGTAAGTGATAAAATCTCCAAGCTGCAAGGTGTCACCTTCCCACACAATAAAGACATCATCAATAAAATGTAAATAGCATGTGTTATGCTGCATGTAATCTGTGTTGTTTAACACAAAGTCCTCCTCCCATTTGCCCAGGGATATGTTAGCTATGCTGGGAGCCATGGCAGCCCCCATTGCTATACCAGTTTTTTGTTTGTAGTGTTTGCCATTGCAAGTAAAGAAATTGAAGTCCAGTACAAGATTAATGAGCTTGCTTAACTTTTGCAGTTGTGCCTGTGTACCCTGATTATGTTTCTTAAAAGACTCCATAGCTGCTGTTATACAGTAATTGTGAGGGAGCACTGTGTACAAGGATTCCACATCAATAGTTACCAAAATACTGTTAGCTTCCACTGTGTTTTTTATTTTCTTCAGAAAAATCCATTGACTCTCTTATGTATGACTTATTCTTTTCTGCTAGAGGTTTCAGCAAGTAATCAAGGTAAATGGCTGTGGCTTCAATAAGGGAACCACCACTTGCTACCACCGGTCTATAAGGTGGGTCTTCTCTGTTCTTGTGTGGCTTTGGTATTCCAAAAAAGTATATTATTGAAGAAAACTGGGACATTGTTAGAAGAAACCCTTTTCTGATTAACATCTTAGGTGAAGTCCCATCATTTTATAGGAAGGCCAGGAACATTAGAAGTTTTGTTGAAGTTAAACCTAGACCATGTGAGGAAAAGCACTAAAAGATGTGAAACTAATTGTACATTTTGTATATTTATACAGCAAGGTGATAGTTTTTATTGCCCTTATTTAAAGAAGATCATTAAAACCAGTGCAGGGGGATGACTGTAAAGCTAAAAAAAGTCATTTACAGGGCACAGTGCAATGACTGTGATGCATTCTGTGTGGGCAAGACTGTAAATAAACTCAAGCATAGGATTTCATGTCATCTGTCAGAAATCCGCTCTGGATGTAAAAATAATGCACTAGCCAAACACCTTTCTCTTCATAAAAGACACACAGGTTTTAAGTTCCAGATCCTGGATCGCATAGACATGGGTGATCGTGAAGGAGACATCCCGAATATTCTGGAGAAACATGAACTCGTGGCAATTAAAGCTGAACTCTTTTAGGAAGCCTGGACTAAACTACTACTGTTCAATTAAAAGTGCACTGGAACTTAGAAAATTGCCACATTGTTTACATGACTAGTTGTATTTTATTTTATTTTATTCTACAAATTGGTTTTAAATGCCAATGGTTCTTTTTTCCATTTTATTGAAAATGATGTGTAATAACAATACTAACTAATTATACAATTATATAGGTTTTTAGGGTTCTTGTACACAGACCTTAAGAAGTCTAGAAGGACGAAAGCGATCTTTGTTAACAATAGGTTATGAAAATAGAAACTGATTTTTACATGCAAAATGTATATGTATATATTTATATATATTTTTTGATTGCCAAATGAACTAAGGTTGATATATTTCCAGCCATGTAGTATGTTGTCTTGGATAAAATCACAGACTTAATCTCCTTAATAATTTGGTTAAATAAGAGGTATCACATCATTATAAAATTTTATTTAAAGTATATAAGGGTTATTTATTATTATGACAGCTACTACGTAGGGCAGGACCAGCTCGAATGTCACACTGATGGGGGAAGGGATGTGAATTTAACATGTGTACCAATAACACTTTGTTTTACAGCACAATAAACCACTCCCATGCCTGGTAAAAAGTATATATATATTTAGAAAGCTTGTGAGGAAATTATTACTCTATTTTTGTATTACTTGGATCGCTTGTCTGTGTACTTAATAAAGGATTTCCAACTGGAAACAGACTGCCTGCCTTGCTTGGATTACTTTTGAATACGTAGTAATGCTGTGCAATTATATATTTTCTATTATTACTTTTTATTTTGTTTTGTTTTGACTTGACGAGTTTACGTTCGCTACTTCTACTATTATTGTCTGATCTGATTAATATACAGTGATTAACTAGAAATATATGGACTGAAAATCTTCCACACAGAGAAGTTTCTTACACTGTTTGGTTTTTGGACCCACTACACTTTAGTGGGTTGTTTTGAGACTTCGGGGATACCACAGAGATAAAAACGAATTTACAATCGTATTTAGATATGTTACCAATTCATATAACACCATCCGAATTGATGAAGGTGTCATTAATGGGCACATTGCAGTTGCTGCGAAGAGCACTTTTGGCTGACATCAAAGAGTGAAACAATACTAATCTCAAGAACTTTAATCATACTTTGACTTAGGAATGGGGTCCATTCCCATCATAGTATTAGAAACCTAAAAGACTTGGAGAAATAAAAAACAGCAGAAAACGTGTGTATGTGTGTATGTATATATATATATATATATATATATATATATATATATATATATGATATATTTTTGTGTACACACGCATACACTTAAACATTTTCATTCCTTTTTATTTAAAGGACATGAAGTACACACACAGGCATATAATGTATTTCTCTCTTATACATGCACTCATGTATTTTTGTATATCATGTAGGATGTGTGCTACACACGTGTGTGTGTGTGTGTGTGTGTGTGTGTGTGTGTGTGTGTGTGTGTGTGTGTGTGTATATGTGTGTGTATGTATATATGTATATATATATATATATATATATATATATATATATATATATATATATATATGTTTACTATGAGAATATCAAAGTACAGAACAAAATCCATTCACATCTGCGATACATATGTATGATGTGCAGGATATTAATTAGGTCAGAATGTCGAAGTGCATATAGAGAAACTTTTGACATTCTGTGTTGCACGTCACTACTACATATGTACCACACACACACACACACACACACACACACACACACACACACACCCTGTAAATTTTATTTATTTATTTGCTGGGAAATTCCAACTGGACACAGGTCCTTTTTCAGTGGAGGCCCAGGGAGAAAAGCTCCACAGAACAAACTAATGAGCAGGAGAGTACATGAACAATTGACTATACATACAATAGCACATAATATATACTGCAGCAAGCATTAGCTATACATACAATATGAAACATAATAATGAACAGATATACCAATATCTAGCTAGAGGCTAGGAATAAAGGTAGGATGTATATGCAGCTAGTACTAAGCTCAAACAGATACTGTTCTAAACTCATACCTAAATCTTATATACAAATATTGCACTAAACTCAAGCAGATATAAAGCAGAAGCTCCACACGAAGGTGGAATAGGCTATGAGGGCTAATGTGATGGAAGGGGAAGAAAGAGGTGTAAGAGAGGAGACTGAGTGAGTAGTATACATGGTAGTGAGAGGAAGCTAGGTGTAAGTCAGTTGGATATGTATTTGGAGTTGAGAAGTGAGGTAGTTAAGCATGTTATAAAAGCTCTGAGAGATTGAGTGAGGAGGGAAGGGGAGGGTAAAGGGTGAGCCAGAGCCTGCAGAGGAAGGAATGCAATGAACAGATGGTGTGAGGCATGATGGCTAGGGGATGGGGGAGGAACGGGAGGTAAAAGGAGGGTTACTAGTCGGGACTGGTCCATGGGCATAACCAGAGACTTTTTAAGTGATTTTTTAGTGCAGTCTTGAAGTGATTGCAAGAAGGTAGTGTGGTTATAGAGGGGGGGGAGATTGTTCAATAATCTGGATATGACGCAGGAGAATAGTGCTTCTCCCGCTGAGTTCTTGGGTTTGGTCACTAGAAGTAGATTTTTGCTGCTGGAGCATAAAGAGCTAGTAGAGCAGTATGGCTGGGACTTTAAGAGGATGGTTTACTAACTTGTGGGTAAGGGATAGTTGATTCAAGTGAAGAAGTTGAGGGAGTTCAAGCCAGTCAAGTTCTCTAAGTGAAATGCAGTGGTTGCTGTGATAAGGTGCACCGGTGACAAACTTAGCTGTTTTATTGTAGCAAACCTTGAGCTTGTTTAGGTCTGTTTGTCTAAGGTAAGTAAGTATAGGAGAGGTGTAGAGTAAAGTGGAGATTAGGTGGGAATTGGCAGCAGAAATTCTGGCTATCTTGGTGAGGAATTGTTTGTTTCTGTACAATGCACCTAGTTTTTTGTGAACCTTTTTTATGGTAAG
>NC_056748.1:957051578-957091578 GCF_019279795.1 Protopterus annectens | reverse complement strand
TCATGCTTGTCATATTGTAAGCAAATCCTACACACAAATAAAAGCATTTTTTGCTGCTGCACACTACATGAGGAAGACTTCTTTATTCCATCTCCACTTTCTTTCTTATTCTTATTTGGAGATCAGTGCGTTACATAGAAGAAAAAGTTACTGACAGGCAGTGTAACTCCTGTCTCAAGGTCTTACTGACAGATGCACCAACTTCAAATGCATCCACACAGCTGACTGATATGCCAGCACTGCATTCTCATTCTGTTTAAATTCTCTATATCTTTTGAGTTTCTAATACCATGATGGAAATGGACTCAATTTTTGATTAAAGTTTGTGAAATTAGTATTGTTTCAGTCTTTGATGTTAGCCAAAAGTGCTCTTGTCAGCACCTACAAAGTGCACAGAACTGACTTCTCCTGTAATTAATACACAGTTTGATAGTATATCATGACTATAAATTCTTTTTATTAGACCTCTTGTTCCTACTGATGTTGGAACTGTCTGGGTATCTTTCTTTCACATTCACTCCACAGTATAATATGAGCAGTGTAAATGCATCCTAAACTGCTCATATTATACTTTGCTCAGGTAACTAGTACTCATGTTTAGCAGATTCAAACAAGCACCAGCAAGCTGAATGTGACATAAGAAGCCAACATGACTGAAGACAAGAGAAAATAAAATAAAAAGTAATGGCAGTTCCTTTGCAGCGAAGACAGCTCTTTATATACTTTCACATTTCTACTGCTAATATTCATTACTGCCAAGGCAACATTGTGTTGTGATAAGTGAATATGCAGGCTATCATGAACCAGGTTCATCCTTTATTCATCAGAAGTGCAACCTTGAAGTTGTAACAAGTAAATGAAGTGAGATTTTTACCTGCATTGAATTATTTTTTCTTTTGTCTTAACCAACTTTATTTGAGTATGCCATTTGCACGAGTGTCCAGGCTTTTCTGTTTCCTGCTGTGCTCAATTTTAAACTTTTCCATTCTGGGTGGTGTGTTCCAGCCCTGTGACATTCAAGATTATGAATAAAAGCTGATCTGCTTGATTGCTGGACATTTTTAAATCTGCACACAAGATTTATGCAAAACTCATAATGTGCTCTTTAGCCATGCTGAAACCTTTCCTTTGTATTAGACAAAGCAGGACTTGTAGTCCCTTTTTATCCTGGGTGTGGTTAAAAACTAAATGAATGGCTTAGCACACTTGACAGCTGAACAAGAATAACCAACTAAAAAAAATCATTTTCAGCAGCAGTGCACTTAGAGTAATTTATACACTCAAGGATAGCAATATACTGTCTCTGTTCAAGAATATAAATAAATACAAATGTTACTAATACGTTATACATGGTGACATTTATTTGCTGTCATTCTGATTAAGTATTTTGTATTATAAACTGTTAGCCTCAATAAACCTTCCACTAACTTGTATTGGGCATTTGTGAGTTCATCTGAACCTACTACAGTGGAATGTAAGGGGGTATCCGAATGGAGAGATGATAAAATTAGCAAGCAAAGGAGAGTAGAACTGAAAACTGGAACTGAATTCATTTTCAAGTCTTGGGGAGTACCTTCATGAGGTGGACCCTATTTTTTTACAAAATCTTACCAAGAAGACACTGATATATAGACTGTCCCCAGGATTCAGTAAAGTCTACATGGTCGTTTTTCACCATTTGTGCATTGCAGAACGTTTTAGATTCAATAAGAGTCATGTAGAGGCGCACACCCCCACACAAACCAGGTAAACACAGAGGTATGCTAATTACAGCATAAGCAGCTGAACTGCATGCTAATCAACCAGTCCAACAAGATGGAGCTATTCAATAAGCTATAAAGCATCTGTGCAGACTCCGTGCTGGTTTGTCCTGCATATTCCAAAACTTTTGGAATACAGGCATGGAAAAGAGTCTACATGGACCGAACCATGTTAACTGCTGCATTTACAAGGTACGTCTTGAACCTGTATTGCATTGTGTAATAGGAATGAGTAGCATATCTTGTATCACACTGATGTTTGTGTCATAACAGTAACTCACCTTTGCTTCCACCCCCACAAAAGAACAGTATATCCTTGTTTGTGCCCATAACAGTGATTCACCTATGCCCCTCCCCACAAGAACAGGAAAATGAGACTATTTGCTAACAAACCCTCTTTGAACTGCAAAACGTTCTATCAAAGGAACTGTCCCTGAAACATTTATACATATCACACAACATTCCATTTTCATGTATTGGCAGTCATGTATACCTCTGAAATGGCTTGGCAAACATGCCCATCAGTACACTTCTAGTTAATGAATACAGATAAAAGTCTAAAAGCCTATGCTTCAGGTAGTTCTTAAATGCATTCCAGCATGTGTAGTATGTAGCTGACCAAATGGAAGCATCCCTTCTGAAGTGCAGTACTTCTCTGTACAGCTGTATATCCTGAAGAAATAGTGTTATGTGCAGTCTTTCCAGCATAAACAAGTGCCCCCACCATCAGTTTGCCTAGCTACATGGTTGCCTTTCTATGGTGTACATTGAAGGCTGTCAGCCCTGTGAAGATGCAAATGAGGAGTGAACTCATTAGAATTGCTGAATACAAAAAAATGGATCTGTGTAGGGTATAAACATAGTGCAGCCACTCCCTCAATGTTTGGTTTTAATGGATTGCAGCTGTGACTGATTAGTGTTTGAGAAAAGGAAAACACAACAGCACTGCAGGCTGCCTTATTTCCAGTGGGTGTGACAGGTCACATCTAGAAAGTTTTAGATGTAAGGTTGGAAATGTAAGTAAGCAGCACACAAGTCGCAGACTGTGTTCCTTCACATTCAACCTGCCCTTCATTTTTTGTCAACTGCATATTATTTTCTTTTCGCTTAATGTCCTCACACATTTTAAGGCCAATGATATAGAATGGCTTACACACTGCATGAATCAGATTACTGCTCAGATGCATGAAGAATGTTCAACAAACACAGAAATGTAAGACGGAGCTGAATATTTGTAAGCAATAATCATGACAGGTTGTGTGATCACTAAGTGCACTACATCCAAAACTACTAAATGTACAAATAATACTTGTATGGTTTGATATCACTATAGATGCTGTTGCAGTTGGTTGTGTACATATTAAGTTCCTCGCTACAAAGCTGTTTGTATGGGATAAAGCACTCATCTGTGTTCTGAAGGTGCACTGGAGTAAGAGTTCAAATCCAGACCTATGCAGTAATATCTCCACCTATCAAAGGCCTTTGACATGGTCAGACATGTCATACTTATCAAAGAGCTATTAGGTCTAGGACTTAGTAAATCCTCCATAGCCTGGTTCCAAAGCTGTCTAGCTGGCTGTCAGCAAATAGTACTGTGGCAGCACTCACCCCATTTTACAGTCACTCTTGGTGTACCCCAAGGTTCCATATTAGGCCCACTACTTTTCACCCTCTCTACCAACAAGCTCTGCACTTCCACTCCCAATGCATCTGTCATACAATATGCAGATGATTCTACACTAATTTGGGCAGTTTCCTCAATACATGAACTCCACACACTAATGCAAGAATCATTCCTTTCAATTGAAGCATGGCTATCCAAAATCCAACTTATATGTAACCCTACTAAAACTTAACTTCTTCTCTTTAAGCCTACTAGAGTCACCTTGTTAACCACAACCTTTAACATTATGTCCAGCAACAAAACTACTATCTCTCCCACTGAGCACACCAAATTTCTTGGTGTAGAGCTTGATAATAATTTGAGATTTGATATTCATATCTCCTAGACTATCAAGAAAGTTCATAAAAAACTAGGTACCCTCTAAAGAAATAGACATTTTCTCACCAAACAAAGTCAGTCATATTCTACACTCACCCGATCTCTACCCTCCTCTATGATTCCCCTATTGTTACCAACCTCAGGAAAGCAGACAGCTAAATTTGACTCCTGCTGTAACAAACAACCATACGCTCCACAAGGATGGCATGCAGGGTCAAGCCAACAATGTAAACCACCAACGACCAGCAAAAAACGATAGTGAACACGCAGTAATGAAGAAATAATGATTATTTATTTATAATTCCTTCAAATCCAGACCGGTTTCGGCTATTCAGCCTTTATCAATGAATACAATAAAGTTTTTTTGAATGAAATGAAGCAGCCTGCATTTATACTAGTCTCTGATTACCTGGAAGCAATATTACAGCACCACCCAGTGGCTGGAGTAACAAAGTGCATGTTCCATTCTTGATTAAAGCATATGACCAGTGACATAAAAATGCCAGAGATGTAGATATTAAGTCATATTTTTAAAGATAAAAATCAAAGCTCTGGAAGTAAGCCATTATATGACATACATATTACAAGGTAATAGACCAATACCATAGTCACTATTTGTGAATGCATATCATAGTGTAAAAACTACACTGGCTTACTTCCAGAGCTTTGATAATAGTCAAATAATTGTATTAATGCATTGTATGTCACATATGAAGGCACTAATCATATCTCTTTTCTTTCTCTCACCCCAACCCTCATCTCTCTTTTTTTTATTTATTTTTTTTGTTATATATTATTGTGTGCTGTCAAAAAGTGTCCGTATCTTCCATGTGTACCACATCACTAAATGCTCCACAGCACAGTGGGGAAGGCCTGCTACACAGGATCTTCCTGCCTTCCCCTCCACTGGCTCCAGCACTGTTTCCCAGCAGGTCTGGGAGCCAACCTGGCAGCACCACCTCTGCCACCCATGCATTACCTGCCCCCTCAGGTAGTCCTACTTCGAATTTTGGTCCTGTGGTACCATCTGGGAGCAGTAGCGGAGATGGTGATTTTTATCAAGCACACCAAGATGCCAGGGATGGTGCATAGGGTTGTGTGCCACAATGTTGGTGCATGCCTATGCTGGCTTGAGAGGCTGCTGTCCCTCATTTTACACAGTAATAAGAGGAGGAGTAGGAGACATCGAGTACTCTAGCTAGTGGCAGAGTGAGTTGACAGTGATGACAGTCCACTGGGTGAGAACTCTATTCTTACTGTCACCCAGCTTGATGACCATGGGTTCTGGATGCCCCACCCTCACCCTAATCATGGTGTCCCCCAATCTTTTGCACCCACCACCATCCCTGTATGTTATCTTGTTTGCCTTGTCTTTCTGCAATTGCTTCCTCATCTACCCACCCTACCTGGCCCAGACATACCTACGTTCCTTCCCCAACATCCTTCTCTCTCTCTCTCAAAAAAAAAAGGGCACCTGTCACACACACACACACACACACACACACACACACACACACACACACACACATAGCTCTCCATTTTGCACATGTGTCTGCTTGACATACTTGATTCAATCCAGTTGGCTATACAACACAATTGTGTTGTAGTCTTCCCTGTCTCTGGAGGTGACGGTCCAAGTTCTGTTAATGTTTTGCACATATGTTCACTTTACACTGTTAAAGAAATGGATAGCTGTTGTCCTTTCCTACCTCCCGCCTGCACATTCCTGCCCTGCTTTCCCTTTGTTATTCCACCTGCTTGCTCCTTATTTCATCACTGACCTAGCTTTCCCATTTCTTTTCTTTAATGCAGTAATGGTAATGCAAAAGTTGTTTAATGTATTACATACAGCTGTATTCGAACCCAGTACCATCTGCCCCCAAAAGGAGTGTATCATTGCATTAACTGCATTAACACATGCCACAGAGTCAGTTAAATAACAGATGTAATTCAGAGACTCAGTACTAACTGTCAGACATTTTTCTTCCCCCTACTTGCTCCCCATTTTACCACTTTCCTATCTACCCCATTTTAACACCTTTACTCTTGTCAAACAATAGAATAACACACAGCACACATAAGTTGTAGAAAAAACAATGGATCCCTTCACTTTTTGGGCTCCATGTTTGCACGGAGGTGTGCATTGAGCACCAATGCACAGTGACGGTGAGTGGCGGTAAAATGTGGTTACCTTTGCTCAATGCCGCTTAACCTTGCTGCACTATGCCAACACACAGCAGCACATCTTGTATAAACAATTCATGTTATTGCATTATCACTCTGTAATGAAAAGTATTTTAAAGTATTAGACACACCGGTATTCGAACCTAGTACCATCTGGGCCAGAAAAGGAATGTATCAATGTATTAACATGTGCTGCCATAGAGTCATTTAAGTAGCAGGTGTATTTCATAGACTCAGTACTAATTGTCAGACTTTAGCAATGCATCTCGCGTTTGCGTACTGCTTACTTATGCACAAACGTACATATTACATGTGTATACAGTTTGCTAACTGTCATGCAAACCTGCTGCTCACCGAGCTATGGAAATGTTTATATTATGGTGTATTACTGCTGTTTACTGTCCATTTCCTGTGTATGACATGAAATTACACATGTAAACATTACAGTCTGAGGGCCCTAACAATGTAACACATTTACAATACATCTGTCTGTTGCCTCCCCTCCAAGCACTGCAACCTTGATGTCTCAGTACTTTTTCCACACATATATCAACCGCAGTACAAAATGTAATATCAAATGTTGTGTTTTATGCAATGCACATCAATCTGGTAACATGCAGTACTAAAACTATTGACTCATATGCCTAAAACACTTATCTGCAAGGCTAGGGAAAGAATTGACATGGAACATATCCACAGGGATGTAGGTGACCTTCAACACACTTGGCCCTGTCCATTTTGTTTTTGTCAAGGGTAGATCTTGCTTATTAAACCTTGTGAACAATTTGGATACTGACCCAAAAGATCTGGATGAGGGATAACAGGACATACTTCCTATGTTGACTTATCCAAGGCCTTTGACACTACCCCTCATTCATGTGTCATAGTGAAGATCACCCATGTGGGAATTAAGCTGTATAGTAGTACAGGGATAGGCAACTGGCTCACTGACGTAGCACGCTGTCTGAATGTTGGGGAAAGCACCTCTACCAGTAGCCAGTAACCATTAGAATACCAGAAGGATCTGTGCTGGGCCCTCAACTGTTTGCAAACTACTTCCCTGAAGTGCAGGCAATGGTAGATGGCCTGTGGTTTACCAGGTTTGCAGATGACTGGTAACTGGAAGCACTAATATAGAGTCCCCCAATGATGGGGACTTATTATGGAAGTAGCTGCCACACACAAACGATTGGTGCCGGACTCACAGACTGAACCTTAAAGCATGCAGTGGCTCATTGTCCCCTTTGGCAAAGACGTACCCCTGCTAATTATGATATACATAGCAGCCCTCTGAGCTGAAACACAGTGTTATGAGACTTGGGAACACATGTTGATAGCAGTCTACACTTTCATCACTGTGTGTCCATAGTAGTGACACACATACATTTTGCATTGCAAACATCATACATATTGACATCACATCCAAGACCAGGGTGGTCATACCTCTGCTGTACTCTACCCTTATCAGCCCACTAATTTAGTACAATGCTCCCTTCAGTCTGTACCTCACCAGACACCTGCAGCAATTGGAAAAAGCACAGGGTTGTGGCTGGGAGACTCCAGGGCCTCCATACATTACGTACACGGAAAGACTGAAACACCTGCCACTGTACTCAGTATCATGCAGGCTGCTGAGAGGTGACCTATGCCTGTCATACAGAGCAGTCACAGACCCTGCCCTACTGGAAATACTGCACATCTTCAAATCAAATAGGACACAAATAACTTGGCCCAGGTTTTCAACCTAGCCTGTAACATAAACAGAATATGCTGGGGAGACAGATATGTTCCCCAGCAACTCACACTCCTCTGTAATAGGCTCCTACTGTATGTGCATCAGTACTCCTCAATGACCCTTTTCAAGTGCAACCTTGACTACTGGTTGGGTGATTGTAAAGTCACCTCTGGGGTGGCACATGTGTCCCACATGGGCAAGGCCAGTTGGTGCTGCTCACAGAATTACTCTGCTAACAACCATCCAACTATCCTCAATAAGGGTACTTGTGTTTTTACATAGCTAGGCTTCTAAACACTGTAGGGCCATTAGGCTAGTAGCCTCCTGTGTACACATGAAGCTATGAACCTATGCAGGTTTCACAACATTTTGTCTCCCACATGGCCTGCTGATGTTATAAACCAGAAGTTCACCTGCAGTCTTGTAAAAGTCAGACTTGTGCAGTGGTGCTTGCATAAAGTACTGTATATTTTGTTTGTTTGCATTTGTTGACCGGGATAGTCCACTGGGTCGAGTTGGCCCATTTTCAGTGGAGGCCCAGGGAGGAAAGCTCCACAAAAACATACATTACATTATATTTACATATATGTAAGGTTACATTACATTACTTATTGTACAATATTCAGTTCAATGCATTAGGTTAAACCAGATTGACAGAAAAAAAAGCTCAATTAGATGTTCATGTAAGAGACAAAGAGGGAGGGTAGGAAAACAATCAGTTAAGGAAGTAATTTAGGTAGGAGCATGAGAAGGACATTCCTATTTGGAGGATAGATATATGAAGAGCTGGCTTTTGAAGTTATTATGGTTAGGTATGTTGCGTAGGTGAGAGGGGAGAGAGTTCCAAAGTTTAGCTATTGTGCAGGATAGTAGTAGTTGGCCTGGGGGATGAGAGGGTTTGTGTACTTGAAGCAGATTTTGGTTCTCTGATCTTAGGGAGTGGGGGGGAGTGTAGGGTGTTAGTGCTGTGGCTAGGGATGGACATTCAGAAGGTTTGAAGATGAGCTTGTGGGTAGTGGTGACTTGTGAATATCTAAGGTAGTTAGGGAGTTCTAGCCATTTGAGGTTGAGTAGTGAGTGGCAGTGATGAGATGAACGTTTTGAGTCAGCGAATTTGCTAATTTTGTGGTAGCAGGCTTCTAGTTTGGAGAGCAGGCCTAGTTGGAGATTGGTAAATAGTGGAGTACTGTACATTAAGGATGGGAGGAGGAAGGTAGTTGCAAGTGTTTGTCGGGTGGAGGGGCTGAGATAACGATTGTGTCTGTATAAGAGACCAGTCTTCTGATGATTTTCTTTTTGATGGCAGAGTATATGTGGGAGTCAAATTTTAAGTTTTCTTCAATAAGGATTCCTAGCAGTTTGGTTGAGGGGACTATCTAGTGGAGGTTTATTGTGGCTTGTAATGCAGAACAGATTGCTGTGTAAAGTGGAATTTCTAGTAGGGGTAAAGATCATTAGGTTTATTTTGGAGACATTTAGGGCAAGGTGATTGGCTTTCATCCAAGATTCGGTTTTAGAGAAGGCAAGCTGGGTTTTTATTAATAGTTCAGCAGGGGTGGCAGAGGAGATGATGGTGGAGTCGTCTGCATATTGGATGATGGCGTCAGGGATGGAGAGGTGGAAATTGTTGATAAATATGTTAGAGCGCAGAGGACCAAGAACAGAACCTTGAGGGACCCCAGTGGGTGTGGGTAGGAAAGAAGAGGTAGATTCCTTCCACTGGATGGCTTGTTGGCGGTTAGATAGGTAGCTGGTGAACCAAGCCAGAGTGGAGGGAGAGAGATGTAAGGATGAGAGCTGGGATAGAAGTAGGGGATGGGAGATGGTGTTGAATGCTTTTGAAAGGTCTAAGAATAGTGATGATACATATTTGCCCTTATCACGTGCAAGGTTGATAGTCTCTAGAAAGTAAAGGAGGGCAGTGATGGTACTGTGGCAAGGGCAGAAGCCGTGTTGGGTGTGGGAGAGAAGTTTGTTTAGGTTTAGATGTTGCATGATTTGTGAATGGATGTTTTTTCCAAGTATTTTTGAGAGGGGGGAAGAGTATGGCTATAGGTCTGAAGTTGGTTGTGTCTATGTTTTTACCGCCTTTATGAAGAGGAATGATGTATGTTTGGTGCCAGATGGTAGGGACATATGATTCCTGTATAGACCTGTTTATTAGAATAGATACAGGGTAGGCAATGGTTTCAGCAGATATTTTGAGGAAGGAGGGTGGTAGATTATCTGGTGCATTACAACAGGGTTTAAGCTTGAGGAGAAGTCTTTTTATTGTGTTTGTGGGGATGGGTTTGAGGGTGAAGGGGTAGGAAGGAGGAGGCTTGCTGTTGGGGTGGGGACAGGAGGTGTGGTCAGGGAAGGAGGAGGATAGTTTTGCAATGCAATCAATGAAGAAATGATTGAAATTAGTGGTAGTTTGAAGATCTGAGAGAGTAGGGTCTGGGCATGGGTTGCTTTTATTGCCTGGGTGAAGGATGGAGGACACGGAGCTCCAAAATCTTTTTGGATTGGATGAGTGAATGGATTGGAGTTTATTGTAGTAGTTTTTGTGGTCTTTGGTTATCAATTTTTTGGCTAAGTTACGTAGTTGTTTAAATTCTAGGAGGGAGTTGGTTGTGTTTTGTTTTTGGTATGTTTCCATTTTTTGTCATGCTGATGCATGATGCTTCTAGTTTCATGGGATAGCCAGGGGCAGGGGATTTGATTTGATTCTTTTGGATCTTAGGGGGGGCCTGTTGATTTAGGATGGTTAGGAATGTATTGTTAAAATAGGATAATGCATCATCAAGTGGAAGAGTTTTTAGGGGTGACCATTCTACGTGCTTCAGGCATTCTGAGAGTGTGTGTGGGATGAAGGACGATAAATTGCGGGTTACGATATATTGGTGATGTTTTAGGGGGGTGGGGGATATGTGGTCAATGAAGGCGGGTAGGTGGTCACTGAGAGGATCAGGTAGAAGACTAGCGTGAGAGGCAAGGTGGGGGTGGGTAGTGAGTATCCAGTCTATGATGGTACCAGAGGTTCCATCTTTGTTGGGCCTGGTTGGAAGGTTTATGAGTTGCGTGAAGCTGTAGAGATTGATTGACTGGGATGGGGTGTTAGAGTTGATGGAGGACCAGTTGATGTTTATGTCACCAAGGATATAGGTTTTGAGTATTATATTGGAGTTAAACCACGATAGTATGTCTTCTGATGTTTTGGTATTATTGCCTGGAGGGATATAGATGGAGCAGATGCATACAGATTTGCAGTTATTAAGCTTTAAATAGCCTATTGATAATTCTGCATTGTAGAAGGTAGGGATGGGGTAGATAATAGCCACTCCACCACCTTTTCTCCGGGTTCTATCATTATGAAGGATTTTGTAGCCAGGAGGAAGGATTTTATTGTCAGAGATGGAAGGTTTAAGCCATGTCTCAGAGATGGCTGTAATCAGGTTGGTTGTGAGCAAGCCAAGCATGCAGGTTGGGGATTTTATTTCTGAGGCTTTGTGCATTGAAGGTAGTTAGCCGGATTATTTTGGGTTTGGTGGGGCTGTTGCTTAGGTGACCGGCTGAGGAGGGTCCAGGGTTAGGGTGGATGTCACCTGATTGAGAGAGGGAGTTGAGGAAGAGGTGTTGGAGGTGATGAATGGGGAATAGAAAGGTAAGGTTGTTGAGGGGGAGCCTTTTTTTGAGGTGATGGTATGAAAGGGGTGGTGGGGGGAGGAGTAGAGAGTACGGATGGTTTGAAATAATGGCTTGGTTTAGCGCAATATAGTTCAGGTGAGATTAGGCTATATGTGTGGATGTATAAGGGAGGTCAGTGATGGTGGCTTTGTGGTTTAGAGGTGTTAAGGAGACTTGTAAGGAAGGTTAGACAGTAGGGGGAGATAAGAAGGCTGGTTAGTATTAATGTGAGTGTGGAGGGGTAAGCCATAGTGTATGGAGTGCATGGGGTAAGTATGTGATTTTGGATGGGAGTGGTTAGCTGCAGGCTGGGAGTGGTGGGGAGGGGGTTAGGGCGGGTATAAATGTACAGGCACTGGTGGCGGGTGGAATTTGGAGGCAGGGTAGGGGAACGGAGTGAGCCCGCAGAATAAACTGAGTGGGAAGAGCCAAGTAGGAGTGAGAGCAGCAGGAAAACTGTCAGTTGGTGGGGGCTGTGTAGTGGAACAATGTATAATCTAGAGTGAGGTATATTGGGGTGGGAGTTAGTCTGATATAGGGGTACAGGGCAAAGTTGGGATTTCTCCTTTATTATGTGTCCTTACCTTTAAGTTTGGTGTAATGGATGATGGTAGCTTTGGCTAGGTAGTGGAACAGCAAGCAAGAAAGCAAGCGTTGCACTGTAGTGGGAGTCTGCTGCCACCTAGTGGTAAAATGGGGGTGGAATATAGAGACTATAATAGGCTTTTTAGGGAAAGACTAAGAGAAAAAGCAACTGGGGGGTAAAGGGCTGCAGTAGGCTGCTAGAGTGCTCGCCAAGGGTAGGGTACAATTAGTATTTAAAATAATCCAGTAGTTTAGGCCAGATACATACACCATAATTAATTCAACAATTTTGTAGGTAGCCCTAGGTAGTTGACCAGTGTAGGGGGTATTCACATTTATTTTGTTGTCTTTTTAGGTTTGTTGAGGGGGGAAGCACCCAAGGATTGAGCTGTAAAGAGAGAGAGAGATGTAGGTTAGTGTTTATAGGGTAGATGGGAATATGTAGAAATAAGCTGGATAAGGAGTGAGTGTAGGTGGGGGGGGGTTACAGTTAGAAGCTGGATAAGGAGTGAGTGTAGGTGGGGAGTACAGTTAGGAAGATACAGATGCAGAGGCAACAAGCTTACATATAGGTAGAAGCAGGGTAGAGAGTGAGTGTAGGTGGGGAGTACAGTTAAATTATACAGATGCAGGGAATGCAGTCAAACATTTCAATACTTCACAGTCAAAAACAAAGCACATGCACATGAATCATTAGGAAAGACAGATGCAGATAATGCAGACAAACAACTCAGTAGTTCTCAATTTTATTCAGAGTACTTGCACATAATATACATTTATAGATTCATAACAACTCATTGAGTACATGTTGATGTTGCCGCGGTTGGCGTTCAACCCCTGTAGCTTGATGGGTTTAACACTATGCGAGCTAATTATAACATCTGAAAACCCAGCGGTTATGTACCGTGCTACATCAAATTCTGAAACATAAGAAATGGACACCCTAGTCCAGGCAGAGTAGTACTCTGCGGTCTGTACCTTTGTATTGCACTAGCACTTAATGCCAAGCAAAAAACTGCATGTAAAACACTGAGAGTTTCAAGAACGCCCTATGGAGCACATGTAGATGGTGCCGCAGTTGGCATTCAGCCCCTGTAGCTGGCTGAGTTCGGCACTGTGTGTGCTAAGTATATTATTAGAAACCCAACGGTTGTACACCAGGCTACATCGAGTGTTGAAGCAGCATTTGTCTAGAAAAGTTTAGAAAGTCAATTAATGTTTTAATTTGATTAAAGTGTCACTTTGTACCAAGCAGATAAGTACTCTGTGGTCCGCACCTTTGAAATTAACTAGCACTTAAATACGAGCATAGAAAAACACGTTGTGCTTAGACACAGGCTTTCACAGGAAAACGATGCTGTCCGGATGTTATTAATACTATTTCTCACTGCCTTTTAGTCCTAACTGCATGCCGCTATCTCATTTACAAGGCTATTCAGCAGTTTAGCACATGGCCATTCGGCGACATAGCATTGGAAGTTAGATAAATGAAGTATAGGTATCAGGCTGTAAATATAGTACATTCAAGTAAAAAAACAGCAGTTGCAGGCAACACATGAGCAAGAATGTAGCATAAACGAAGATAGTAATACACACATAAATGAAGTATAGGTTTCAGGCAGTAAATATAGTACATTCAAGCAAAAAACAGCAGTTGCAGGCAACACATGAGCAAGTAAGCAGCATAAACAGTTGCTTGTGACCTACCGAGTGTGAGAAGAGCAGCCTAACTGCAGAAATGGCTCGGTCGTGGAGGACACGCTAACCCCATCCACTTCCCTTTTTCTAAAAGATGGTGCTGCTGAAGCACCTCAGGGAAATAGGTATGGGGAGGAAGTGCAACTATGGGGAGGGGATAAGAGGTAGGAGGGAGGGGCAGTACTGGAAGAGGGCCAGGGGGAAGGGAAGAGCCAGGTAGGAGTGAGAGCAGCAGGAAAACTATCAGTTGGTGGGGGCTCTGTAGTGGAACAGAGTATAATCTAAAGTGAGGTATATTGGGGTGGGAGTTAGTCTGATATAGGGGTACAGGGCAGATTTGGGCTTTCTCCTTTATTACGTGTACTTACCTTTAGATTTGGTGTACTGAATAATGGTAGCTTTGGTTAGGTAGTGGAACAGCAAGCAAGAAAGCAAGCGTTGCACTGTAGTGGGAGTCTGCTGCCACCTAGTGGTGAAATGAGGGTGGGAGACAGAGACTATAGTAGGCTTTTTAGGGAAAGACTAAGAGAAAAAGCAACTGGAGTGGGGGGGGGGTAAAAGGCTGCAGTAGACTGCTAGAATGCTCGGCAAGGGTAGGGTACAATTAGTATTTCAAATAATCCAGTAGTTTAGGCCAGATACATACACACTAGTTAATTCCACAATTTTGTAAGTAGTCACAGGTAGTTGACCAGTGTAGGGGGTATTCCCATTTATTTTGTTGTCTTTTTAGGTTTGTTGAGGGGGGAAGTACCCGAGGAGTGAGACGCTAGTTAATTCAACAATTTTGTAGGTAGTCCCAGGTAGTTGACTAGTGTATGAGGTATTGCAGTTTATTTTGTTGTCTTTTTAGGTTTGTTGAGGGGGGAAGCACCCGAGGAGTGAGACGCTAGTTAATTCAACAATTTTGTAGATAGTCAACCAGTGTAGGGGGTATTCCCATTTATTTTGTTGTCTTTTTAGGTTTGTTGAGGGGGGAAGCACCCGAGGAGTGAGATGCTAGTTAATTCAACAATTTTGTAGGTAGTCTCAGGTAGTTGACCAATGTAGGGGGTATTCCTGTTTATTTTGTTGCCTTTTTAGGTTTGTTGAAGGGGGAAGCACCCGAGGAGTGAGCCAGTGCGAGACGAGCAACCTAACTGCAGAAATGGCTCAGTGGTGGAGGACACTCTAACCCCATCCACTTCCCTCTTTCTAAAAAGAGTAGAAGTTGTATTCTCACTGCAGTCAAGTGTGTGTGTGTGTGTGTGTGTGTGTGTGTGTGTGTGTGTGTGTGTGTGTGAGCTGTTGCTTGACATTACAGAGAGCATTTTATACCAACATGTGCAACACTGTTATATTCTCCTCAACAGACACTGCTAATGTCATCAGCTATATTAGATTATTGGATGCAGTACTCCCACCAGGGCAGGGTCAGAGATTCGCCTGGACACCAGGCAGAGGTCACCTCATCCTATACAATAATGATTACAGTGACATGGATTTTAATCTATCCACATACAACATGGCATGGTGTTAGGCCCTGTATTATCTTGCTGAGAAAGCCCTGTGGTCTCTCCAGCTGCTACATCTTCCTGGTGAGGTACATAAAAAAGAGAGCATTATACTTTTTTAGTGTTGTGATGAGGCTTGACTACAGTGCTGTCATACAATCCTAAGATCTCAGTATGATGACATGACTTACAATGTACACAACATAGGCTTTCAATACCAGTGTGGACACTTGGTGCTCAAAGTACAAAGTGCTATATACATGTGTTCCCAGTGCTTGGATCACTGGGTTTCTGCATTGCAGGACTGTTGTCAATGCTGTGATTTACATGGAATTTCACTTTTCAGATGGACAACATTACATAAAGACATTTCTGTATTTATTTGTAGATTGTGTGCCTTTGTCACCATTCAGTTGTGTGTGTTACCTCCTCCTGTACTATATTATCAACATTGGTGGACTCAATGATTGCACAATATGCAAGAATCATCAAACTTGGTAAGCCAAAGGCCATATACTCTAGCCTGAACTGTTGAGAAATAGAGTTCAAACTGTGAAGGCCAAGCACATATCCATGGGGTTTGCCAATGGTGAGAGCTCTACTCATATAGGTTGTTTCACTATCTTTCATATGATGTGTTCTGTCTGTGAGCCTACTGGTTACCCATCAACTGATGTAAGGGTTATTCCCCAGCTTGGAGGTTTTCTCAATGATACCTGTATGGGGAATTGTGTCAAAACCCTATTCCAGATCACAATAGGCAATATGCACTGTCTTACCCTCATCCAGGCCTGTCACAATTAATCAGTGGTCTGTGACAACATCACAAATCACCTATAGTGTGACTCAGCACATACACCTTCTTGATATGGTTGAATACAACACCGTTCAGCACACCCTCCACATGGCCTATGTTCCTAGACAAGGGTGTGCATCAACATGAGTCCACCTGATTTGGGGGGGGCAGCACCTAATGAATGCATGTATAGAGACATCCTGACTCTTCTCAGCTGTGAAGTAGACCAACATGTCATCATGGACCTCTTCTACATATACACTAGTAATATTCCAGGTGTGTGCAACAGACCTTTGTGAGTTGTTATTGCTACATCAAGTCCATTAGATCTGATAGATGTCCTGAAAGAGGTCAGCAAGGGCATGCATGATGACAACAGTATCATCTTGTGGAACTTGACCATGTCAAGGCATTTGACACAAATCCACACTGAGGTATTCAATCAACACAGTCATATGTGGCCATAAACAGCTATATCACCAAATGGGTAGACCAGTGTATGACCGTGTTGAAATGTGTGACATGACCTATATATCAGGTTCAGTGAGTAAGTCGGTACATCAGGGGAGTCTGCTATGCCCTTTCCTGCCCATTAGTTAAGTGATGGATATCACAGATGACACACACATGTTCTGTCCAAACAGCTGCCTGAAGGGCTACAGATTGTGAGCAATTAGTGACATCATCTGTGATAGTAGTATAATACAGACAGTATCAACACATACCAAAATCCTCTACCACAGCCATTACATCACCTGCATTGAGAAGAAACATGGAGGGATTTATTGAATCAGGAAACAAACACACCACCCAAGTATAATGTGGACATCACGCCCTATAACAAACCAGTAGGTATATGAGCCATGTCCTGGGGTTGATGGTAAGTGGTACTTCCACCAGCATGTGGTCACAGTGCTGACTACTCCACTGAATGTAACACAAGTACTGGGTAAGTGAAAGACATGCACATCAGAGGCCATAATACTTTTGTGGTTCCAACCTTCATCACAACAAAAACTGTGTACAATGCACCCTCCATGTTCCTCCTTACACGTCACACATCTTCCATTGATGTGTAACTTGTGTACCACTTTTGCCACAGTGATTTGTCACAGTTTATTTGCCATACCTAGGTATTCTTTTTGGGGAATATACATAACTGTCTGATGGTGCGAAACACCACTGAAGTTATCACACCAAATACATGTGTGCTACCTCTTCTGCTTATGCACACACTACGTACATAGGTGTTTGGAAACATTAATGACATGTATATCATTCGTGACAGAGTGGATTGTGCTCTCTCTCTCTCTATATATATATATATATATATATATATATATATATATATATATATATATACATACATATACACACACACACACACAAGGCAACTAACCTGTATTGCCCATACTATTGCATACAGGTATAGCAGTTTTCCTCCTTACACCTTCTGTAGATATTACAGTGGCAAGACAGTGTCCATGGTTACCCTCATAGTGTGTGAGCACACTGATCTCTTATCACTCCACCTCACATATGCTATGTCAGAGGCATGAGATTACTGGTGATATTATTCTGATATTGTTCATGATTGTGGTTGGTTCTTGTAATGTTTTCCGTGATCTTTTACCTGTGGCCAGCTTGCTGGAGACCTGTGCTAAGAGTACACTCATCTTCAGGCATATCTGTTTGCACAGCTTCACAGTAAGCACCCTACCCCTATTGTATGTCAGATCACTGATAGATGTCCTCTGCATTATTCATGTAAGGATGTTTATCTCACACAGACATCCTCCCCATTGTTATGTCACCTTGTGTGACCATCACCGACAACACATTTTTACTGTACAGTCCATACTGTACCACTTAGATATAGGATTGGTGTTGCTGCTACAACCATCTTTGATTGACATGCCCTTTTCTACTGTACTTGAGGGAGTTTCACCTGTCCTCCTTCCCTGTGTTCATTCCAGCATTTCATATGTGTGTTCCTATTCATTACACACACTTTCCCGAGTGATCATTTCAAATGGCAGTCCATGTCCTGTTACAGATCATTAACACAGCTTCAATACAGAATGTCAGGGATGGGATATTACAATTGTCTGCACTTTAGGTACACTGTCCTGTACTATGGACCAAATACTTCCCATTCATACCTCTCAATTGTCCAGATATTCCCAGGATGTCCACATGTTTTCCTTATCAAATATTTGGCTTTTTGCCATATCACTGAGAGGATCTCTGGATTGATGTGACTCTATTATATACATTTGAGTGCAAACATCTCAGCTGTCCAGATTTGTGCAGAATGTCTGTTTTTTGTCTCATATTTGTGATCATTTCCTCATAACATGTTTATTTTCTGTCAAATCATTGGCATGTCATTGCAGAGTGAAGTCAGAAACTGATGACTGACATTTGAGTTTCAAACTTCATGCTCTTCAGAAAGTTTGTGCTAATGTATAACCTATTCCTTGTATCAACTTTCTAGGCTTGGAAGTGCAGTATTAAAAATCTGTCCCTATTTTTGGGCCTTTGTCCCCCCATTATGTATGCCTTTCTCCCCATATCTTGCTCAAATAGGATGACAAATATGCTTGAGTTTCATTCTACCACATGTCTGTGTGACATCTATGGCAAATATGTCCCTATTACTAGTTAAATGCCCCTGCATTATGTAGGACTTTGTGAAATATGTTGTATTAACAGATTCACCACTATCTTTGAAACCCTTGTGGTCATTGTGGCATTTTGTGCAAATCCGCAGACGGTAGGTGCTCTGTTTTACATGGAATTGATTTTTACATTCCCTTACACAGTTTCCTGGCCAGCAGCACTGTTACCAGCTAAGAAACCTAGCTTAGGCACACCACGCCTCATTAATATACATTGCGCACACTGTTGCACTAAAATGTAAACTCCATGTAGGCTTTGCATGAAGCCTGTATGGAGTTTATTGAATCGGTGGGTATATTTTATACAGCAGATATCATGGTCAAAAGTAGTTTAAAAGATAAAAAAGGCAGTTGAAAGCACAAGTCCCAGGATAAAAAAATGCCCAGTCCTAGTATGCGCACTGATGCTACGAATGGAAAAAATGACAGTGTAGAATCCTAAGACATGGAAACATTCTACCAATGGGATTAGACCAGGCTCAGGGGGAGGAAGGTTCCCTGTTGTAGAAGGAAGTAGTAGTCCACAATAAACATAAAAACTGACAGGCCAAAAAAGAGACATAAAGATGATAAAGTGCATTATTGAGGATAATGAAAAAATTATGTAAGAAGTCGAGAATTTTCATATAGAGAAATTAGAGGAAAGAAAAATACTTCCACAAGAAAAACTGTCAAAACCTTCAAATGCAGATTTGTGTTCATAAAAACATTATATAGACCAAGATACTTTGGGCTGCTTTGAAAATGAAGTGACAAAGGAAGTACAAAAATATGAAGAACAAAACCTAAAAAAGAAACTTAGAAATGGGAAAGAAAGAGAGAGAGATGAATAATATGCTTATAATAATAATAAGATGCTTAATATGGTGCAATATTTATGCAATGGAGAAAGCCAAACTAATCAAAAAAAAAAAAAAAAAGCTCCAAAGATATTTGAAGAGAAATATAGACAAAGGCACCAAGGTATGGAATATTTCACAATACAAAAATAAGATCATAAGGAGAGAATGTAGAACAGAAAATTAGTAAAGTATAAGTTAAGGAAATAGAAGCTGAAGTTATGGAATACCTGAGAAGTAAAGGATTTAGTGCAGAAAGTCTAACACCGGATGTTCTGTAGTCCTATCTTGCCTTCATTCTTACATATGGGTTCAGAGCCGATCCTTGGCTCTGACTCGGCCGATTACAAAGCTCAAAGTCTCTCAGTTGGCTCGTGGCAATGTAGGTATCCCATAATGCACTAGTAAGAATCCCCAGATCTTTTTTGCCACATCTACATGTTCAGAAGTGCTTCTTGCTTGGCCGTGGCTAAGTTACATATTTTTCATTATTATTATAGTCTTATTGATATTTCTACTTATAAGATAGCTTAGTTGACATAGTCATAGTAATAGTTTTTCATAGGCAGTAAACAGTAGTGTGTTTTGCTAAATTTTCGGAATTATTGCTGAGAACTTGTTGGCCGTTCTAGGCCCGTTTTTGTTCTAGTGGTATCCTTTTCTGTGTGCTAGTTTTTGACATAGTTTCCTATTAGCATAGGTCCGCGTTTATGTTAGGACCTTGTTCTTTCTAGTTTCAGTAAAATAGTATATTATGTGCAGTGTTGTTTACTATTATTGGCTAGTTTTTGCCTGCTGTTTAAAATTACAATTTGTGGTATTTTCTGACTTAGCTTCTTTCCTGTTTTTCCAGCTAGGTCAGTTTAAGTTAGAGGAACTTGTCATCTATTTAACTTTTCTAGTGTTTTTTTTTTCCTCAACAGGGCTAGGCTCGTTTAAGTTAGAGGACCTAGTTCTCTGTTGTTTGTTCATTTGTGTGTGAGTTATCTTAGTGGGGCTAGGCCCATTTAAGTTAGAGGACCTAGTCCTCGGTTGTGTTTTGTGTATAGTTTTTCTTAAAGGCCAAGGCATGTTTAACTTAGAGGACCTTGCCCTCTCTTCTGTCTTTATAGAACTTCTATTTGTACTAAGACATGTCAAAGGAGTCCAAAGATCATAAACCCTCAGATTTCAAAAAGTGCCTTAAGTGCTCCCAAAAAATGTCAATTACTTATGGGCATAGTAATTGCGTTTATTGCCTCGGAGCCATTCACCTACAGGAAATTTGTTCTTTCTCTCGCTCCTTCAGCTCCAGATTTCTCCAAGAAAGGAAGAACAAATTAATACTGAAAGGTCTCCTTAAGCCTTCCTTCGAGGAGGATTTAGCCAGCTCTTCATCATCCTCCAAGTCTCACTCCTCAAAGAAAGAGAAGGTCAAGTCGGCAAACAGAAATTCTCCTGCACTGACTATTTTGTCTGTACCTCCTCAGAAAACTTTAAAATTGGATAAGCCTTCTACCTCTTTGTGGCTCCACTGTCCTCGGAGCCGGTCGAGGTCATCGATGTTGACACTGCAGTGTCGGCCCCTAGTCTTTCGGAGCCGACTACTGAGAAATTGCATCAGAGCCGGTCTAGAGAGCTATTGCCGGTCTCCCCAACTTTACGATCACCCATTTTACAGAGATCTAGGTCGCCTACCCTGTCATCCAGATCCTCCAAGAGCCTTTCGGAAAAGGATGTAGAGAGAGAGTAGTACTTTGACTTTTGAAGTCATCTGCTTTACCAAAATTGTTTCTGGCTCCGACCCAGTCATTTTCGGAGCCATCTAAGGCCATTCTTCCGGTTGCTATTCCTCCTCTGAGCTGTGTTGGTCCTTCGGAGCCGGAGATTTCAGTGCCACTTGTGGAACCCTCAGTTCCAGCACCCCTTGTGGCTGTCTCGGAGCCGAGTTCCACTCTGACACCTTTGGTGCCATCCTTGGTGTGTAGGAGCCAAAGCTTACCAGTTGGCCCCAACAGGGACACTTGGACCTGAACCTCTTTGGTGCCGAGCCCACCTCTCGGTGCGTCAGCTAGAGTGAGTTTGGACCCTACATCCATCTCGGATCCGATCACTTTGGAGCCAAGGGCTACCTCCGTTTCCTCAGAACTGGGGCTGTCCTTGGAGCCGAAGATGTCTGCATTCGAGATGATAAGCATGCTGTCTCGGTCGTCAGCTCCGCACAAGGGTAACAATACTCTTCCCTCTCAAGCACCAACCTCTGTTTCAGCACCAACTCTCTCTCTTGACAGCAGAGACACGCAGCCTCAGAAGCCCCCATTGGGTGACCCCCAGTCTTCTGAGACCTCCCCAGAATACCCTTCTGAGGGAGCCCCCTCAGAAGAGGAAATGCAAGAGGAAGCATGTAGACTCCCCGGATGAGTCCATTACCTCAGACGCTGACCTCTAGGAATCAGAAGGGTCCCCTAGGTTGTCCTCTGGTGATATCTCCTTTGTTAGATATCTTAGAGATCCTAAAGCAGAGAGGCAGCTGGCCCACTGTCAGCCCTTCTGATGAGGAGTTAGTGTACCTGAAGGCTTTCGGGTCTCAACCTTCAGCCTCTTGGGTGTCTCCACCTTTTGATGAGCTCCTGGGCCTAGTTGGTCGAAAGGTGTGGGAAACTCCTGATGCAGTGGAACCTGTCCCCAGAAGACCCAACAAATTTCTCTCAGCCCCCAAAGAGAAAGAGTTCTTGACCAAAGGTGTGCATGTAGATGCCATGGTGGTGGTGGCAGCCACAAAATAGGAACTAGCTGAGATTTCTACATCTGTCCAACCACCGAACTCGGAGTCTTGAACGATGGATAGATATGGGAAGTGTATCTTCTCTACATTGGCTTTTACTCTCAGATCGCTGAATTACCTCACACATTTTTCTAGGCTTCAAAGAGATCTCCTAAAGGAGCTAATAGATGCTCTCCAAGGTACATCAACTGAAGGAGTCCCTGAGAAAGTTACTGCTCAGTTGTCCACCTTAAACTCCATTGTTAACTCCTCCATGAGGCTGATCTCCTATGCAGCAGATGGCACGAGTAGGGCAGTGGGTTCAGGGGTTTCCCTTAGGAGACACACCTGGATCCACTTATGTAATTTTGCAGAGCCCTTCAAATCTACTTTTACCAATGCCCCCTTCGATGGTTCCTCTTTGTTTGGACCAAAGGTAAGAGATACACTCACCAAGTGCGAACAGGAAGGGGAAACTCTCTCTGCCATGGGAGTACGTTTTACCATCCCTTCTAGACCATACCCCAAGGGTCAGAGAGGTGGAAAAATGTGGTTCAAGAAATCCCAGAGATTTTTCCCAGATGCACAGAGTGATTCCTCCTACAGAGGCAGGGGAGGAGGAGCTAATGGTAGATGTCACCCTAGAGGCAGGGGGGGGGTCCACAAAGTCAGGGTGGCCGCGATTCCTTTCGTGGCCGTCCCTATCAGTGCTCCTGATGTGGGACCCGGCTGCGCTTCTCTGGAGCCAGTCGGGGGTCGCTTATCTTTGTATCCAGAAGCCTGACTCAACATCACCCAAGACAAGTGGGTACAAAGAATATTCACCAGAGAATACTCCATACTCTTCTTTCTTCCACCCCACACCCTCAAGAAGATCCCAGATGTTCCACCCAATCACAGGGATCAAGCAACCATAGAAGTTCAAAAGTTGCTTTCAAAGAGAGTCATCCAAACTGTCCCTGCAGACCAGATAGGATTCGGAACTTACTCCAGATTCTTTTTAGTGCCAAAATGAAAAGGGGACTGGAGGCCCATCATGGACCTCAGCAAACTAAACGAATCAGTAAAGAAGTCCAAGTTCCGAATGGTAACCCTGCAGTCTATACTCCCTCTATTAGGGAAAGACAATTGGATGTGTACCATAGACCTTCAAGGTGCGTACGACCATATCAAAATGGACAGAGCATCAAGGAGTCATCTACACTTCTGGCTGGGAGCCAGTCATTACCAATTTCATGCTGTGCCCTTTGGTCTCACCACAGCCCCCAGGGTGTTCACCAAATGCATGGCAGTAGTGACAGCTCACTTGAGACGTCATGGATTCCAAGTGTTTCCGTACCTGGACGACTGGCTCCTGCCCGCCACCACCAGGCACCTACTCCTACAAGCCAGGGATTCAACCATCCAGTTCTGTACCCAGCTAGGAATTACTCTAAATTGGGAAAAGTCTGCTTTGTCACCCTCTCAATTTGTAATTTTTATAGGAGCAGAAATAGACACAGTTGACATGATGGCTCTTCTTCCTGCAGACAGAATTCAAAATCTCAGACAACAGATATACAGCTTACTTCCTCAACAAAAGGTTAAGGCCAAGACAGTGCTGAAACTTTTAGGGACCATGGTTTCTACCATAAATCTAGTTCCGCTAGCCAGATTACATATGCAAATTCTTCAATGGCTTCTTTTTTCCCAGTCGTCTCTTCAACAACTGCCTCTGTCTCATCATATTCTCATAATGGAATCTTGCAAAAAGGATCTTCGTTAGTGGACTCAGCCTGATGAACTAACGACAGAAACACCCTTCCTTCCTCTCCAACCTGTTGCAAATGTGACCACGGATGCCTCCCAGATGGGGGGGCATTATCTATGCAGGGCTGTCCAAAGCCACATGGCAAGATCATGAGGCTCACTTGCATATCACTGTCGTAGAGATGAGAGCAGTGCTTCTAGCATTGCAAGCACTTCACGACTTTCTACCTCTAGGGATGATAGTAATCCAATCGGACAATATGTCAGTAGTATAGTATCTAAACAAGCAATGAGGAACACGATCTTACCCCCTTTGTCGAGAGGCTCTTCGTGTTTGGCAGTGGCTGATATTTTCCCAGCGCTTTCTAGTAGCAACGCATATCCCGGGGACAACCAATGTGATAGCTGACAAGCTCAGCAGGGCAATCTTGATGCCGCACGAGTGGTCTCTGGATCAGAAAGTAGCGGAACAGATTTTCCGCAAATGGGGACAGCCTTGCTGCAATCCTTTTGCCAGTCCAATCAACATCAAATGCAGCAGCTACTTCTCCCTTATCCCCCCTCTGGGGGAGTCACCGAGAGACACACTTGTTCACAATTGGCCTCCAGGACTTCTTTTGCCTTTCCCCCATTTCTGCTCATATCGAAAGTGATCCAGAAAGCAAAGTCCTTGGGAAGCAAAATAATTCTGATCACTCCTTCCTGGCCTCATCAGATTTGTTTCCCCTTTCTTGGGCCTCATCTCTTAGGTGGTCCATGGACTCTGGACCCAGCTCCAGACCTCTTGACACACGTCAGGCTCCCTTCATCCCTGCCTCCACACCCTCAACTTGACAGCGTGGCTGCTCCACTTCCAGCCCTAGTCAGGCTTCATGATTCTTCACCTGCAGTGACCCATATCCTTATGTCTTTCCACAAACCTTCCATAAGGAAGTTGTATGCTAGTAAATGGAGACAATTTTCTGTCTGGGCAAAAGAGAAAAATGTAGATCCTTACACAGCATTCATCCCCTTGGTGTTAGAATGTCTAACCGAAGTTTTCCATCAGGGATCAGCTGCTGCTACAATTAAAGTTCAACTGGCAGTGATATCAGATTTTCATTTGGGACAACATGAGCCTAATCTGATGGCTCACAGATTATGTAAAGCCTTCCTTAAAGGCACTACCTTACTGAGATCTCCCTTTCAGGAACTTGTATCTCCTTGGGATCTAAATTTCCTTCTGTCCAAACTTACTTCCCCGCCTTTTGAGCCCGCACATTTGTGTGAACTGAAGGTTCTGTCTTGGAAGACCATTTTTCTAGTAGCTATTACATTTGCTAGAAGGGTGTCAGAGTTGCAAGCACTATCAGTCAAACCTCCTTACTTGATTTTTCATAAAGACAGAGTTTCCCTTTGTGCAAACCCTTCCTTCATCCCTAAAGTTTGCTCTCAGGCTAATTTGAACCAAACTATCAAACTGCCTGTATTTTTCCTAATCATTCAAACAGTGCATAATATAAATTTCATCAACTTGATGTTCACAGACAGTTACGGTTCTACCTACATAGCACTAAGGAACTTGGAAAATCAGACCAATTGTTCGTATTCTTTTCTGAAACTAGGATAGGTCTGCCAGTCTCTAAAGTAACTCTATCTAATTGGATTTCCAACT
Organism: Protopterus annectens; assembly: GCF_019279795.1. Classification (NCBI taxonomy): domain Eukaryota; kingdom Metazoa; phylum Chordata; order Ceratodontiformes; family Protopteridae; genus Protopterus; species Protopterus annectens. The sequence continues at coordinate 957,065,990 of NC_056748.1, read as the reverse complement.
GTTTCTCCTTTATCTGCTCTTCCAATGGGAAGAACCTTCCATTTAAAATTAAGGCTCATTCCACAAGATCCCTATCCACATCTGCTGCCTTTCAAGCCAGAGTTCCAGTTGACAGTATTTGTGCAGCAGCAACTTGGGCTACCCCTTATACCTTTATTACTCATTACAAATTGGATTTGACCTCAAGGGGTAGAGCCATCTTTGGTTCCACAGTTCTTAGGAGTATATTCCCGTGAGCCACCAGAGAAAAAGGTACTAGGGATGCTGTCCTATATGTAAGAATGAAGGCGAGAAAGGACTACAGAACATAAAGAAGTTGTATACTTACCATAACGTTCCATATTTGTAGTCCTTCTCGCCCTTCATTCTTACGAACCCACCCACCTACCCCTGTCTCTGGAGGATCTGGAGACAGGATAGTATTGCCTTTGGTGGAGTGAAGACCTTTCATCTTTGTTGTTCCTTGTGAATAACCTTTTCTGTCACTCTTATAGTCATCAGCAAACAAGATCTGGGGATTCTTACTAGTACACTATGGGATACCTACCTTGCCACAAGCCAACTAAGAGACTTTGAGCTTTGTAATCGGCCGAGTTGGAGCCGAGGATCGGCTCTGAACCCATACGTAAGACTGAAGGGCGAGATGGACTACAAACATGGAATGTTATGGTAAGTACATAACTTCTTTTTATTTCACAACATGATGGAACGAGTCCCCAAAGTAAGGAGAAATAGGTGGAGAGGGAGACATCTTAAGAAGAAATATGGACTTGAGAAAGAAAAAGAGAGTTAATATGGTGCAGTATTTATGCAAAGGCGGAAGCAAAACTAATCAATACAAAAAAGCAGCAACAAAAAATATTTGAAGAGAAATACAGGCAAAGACACCCAGATATGGAAAATGTCACAATGCAAAAAATAAGAATACAAAGGGGGAAGCAGAAAAGAGGATTAGTAATGGAGAAGTTTAAGAAATAGAATCTGAAGTCATGGATTACCTGTGAAGTGAAGGATTTAGTGTGGAAAATCCAACTCTGGTAACATCACAGCATGATGGCACAATGAATCCCAAAATTAAGGAGAAATGGGTGGAATGGGAAGCATCTGAACACTGGCCACATGAAGATACTGTGGAGCCTTCAGTAGGAAACTAGTGCAAATGTTCAGTTGCAGTTGCACAACAAGGGAAGGAGCAGGAATCAGTGTCAACTCTTGACACAGTCAAATGATATGCCAGTAAGTTCCTGTATGAAAGAGAAACAGATCACAAAGAATGCAGCTGAAGAGAATGTCACAAGAAGATGTTTTTGGAGCTTTCTGTATAATGTCCACATGAAACAAAGAATAAAGAATGTGCTCTCAGCTTAGAAGAAAATGATCTTAGGGAACAATTGCTTGATTTAATAGAGATGGACAGACATAGTAAGATCAATGAAAGAAATAGATTACAGAAAGTCAATAAGAACCAAAATATTAGAAGTCTGATAAAACAAATGTATTACGACTATTAAAAGAAATTTGTGTGATATAACAAAAGGAAAATATGATATATTTCTGTGCAGCTAAATTAATAACAGATAGTCTTACCACAAGAACACAGAGCAGTAAGGGAAAGGAAGGGACGAAATCAAGTGCCATCGTGGAAGCATCGAATAGAGGAAACTATAAAGCAATTAAGACGAGATGTGTCACTGTTAGAGGATTATATGAGAGAACAGATAAACAAAATAGAAAGATAGACTTGATAAAAGTAATACACAGTATTAGAGCAGAGTAAGATCTATTGTACACTATTGCAAATAATAAACTAAAGATATTAGCACAGGCCAAAAAAAACCTTAAAACTTAGAAGATATGCAGATAAATATAATGGAAAAGTACAAAATAAGCAATTAATTAATGACCCAAAAAGTTTTATAGAGAATTGTGAAACAAAGCAAAAGGAATAGAAACACCACCAAAAAAGTAGTAGTAAGACACATTTTGGAGAAATATCAATGAAGACAATGTGGAGTATAACAAAGATTTTGAATATATATAAGAAATAAAAGAAACAGTAAGAAGTTCAAGTGTACAGGATATGAAATGAGATGAAGCAACATCCAGAGAAACTGAAACAAAATTAAGAAAAGTTCCTTATTGGAAAGCCCCAGGCCCAAATGCAGTATCCAACTTTTGGCCGAAAGTATTAACATCTTTACATGAAAATTTAACCTTTTGCTCAGCTGTTGTAGGATTATCTTTTTCTATCGTTTTTAACTCTGCCTTTGATGTTGCCATCTCCGTTCTTGGCTACCTCTGTGACACAGTGAATATCTATTTGAACATTTTTTTTCCTTTACTGCTGCATCTAGCTCATCCTGCTTCCACCACCTTAATCAGGACCATACCTCTCAGCCATACCGAATTACTCGGTAAAAACGGAGTTTTGGGGTCCAAATGAAGGGGTGCCACGATTTCCGAGTGACACCCCTTCATTTCCGATTTTTTTCATTTTTTTTTTTAAGTTTTTGAATTACCGTACATTCGGAGCTGATGTCATCACGTGCGCGATGACGTCAGCTCCGTCAGGGCTACCAGCCAGTTGGAATTGAGCTAAAGGAGCTCATGTTGTAATTTCCGGCTGGTCTAGCTCAAATGCAAGCGGGAAGTCTCACTCACGATTACAGGGAAATGTATTACAGCAGCCACTCCAGCTCTCGCTATTCGCAGCTTTGGTTGGATTTATTAGCTCTGCAGGCCGTTGGAAGTCAGCAGCACTTTGGATTTAGCTCTGCCGTTCGGGATGGGTTACAGAAACAAGGAAGTCAGCAGCACAGCACACTCGTTTGTATCCAGGTTTGGCTTAACATGTGTGTGTGTGTGTGTGTGTGTGTGTGTGTGTGTGTGTGTTATTTAGATGCACTGGGGCCATAAAATTTGTATGCAAAATACATGAAGGAACCGACATAAGCAAGTGTTTTACAACAATGAACAACATAATTTAGCACATTGCTCTTGTATACTAGAGTGAGGAAGCAAATTAGTGATTCACATGCTCTCTATATGCTGATGGTATCTGTGTGCATAAGCATGTCTGATAAGCCTGCTGTAGTTCTTGTTGTTGTGTAATACTGTAACTGTACCTTAGGATCGATGCTGCCATGACTAAAAGCTTTAAGAGGTCTGCTCGGCGGTTTGGTAGTGAATGATTCTACTATTTCCAGAGATGTATCAGCGCCCCATTCCTCCATATCTTGTTCAGTGTCTTTCACCTCCTGTATAGAAGGCAGAAGGGTAGTGGGGTCTCTTGACAGTTTTTTAGTTAGCACCATGGCATGCTTATTAAAAGAAAAGGACTACCCACAGGCTGCTAAACTGCAACAAGCCTTGCAATAATTACACCATTACTATTTTTTGTTCTTATACAAATGTGAAAATAAACTCCAAGTTGCATACAGACTTATGCAGCTTTCAAACAATACTATCTATTGAACATTAACGACGATAAGTGAACAGAAAGAACAGTTAGACTTTAAACTTTGATGACTATTCTAAATCAAAGTATATAAATCACTTCAGTCTTCTCATGTTCCCTTAATTTTAGCAATTGACCTGTGTGAGCCTATGTGCTCTGCTCTGGGGTGACACATTAGTACCGCGGCCGCCTCTTATTTGATCAATATGGCAATGGACAAATGATTGTGCAATGTAAAAGGTGGCACTGATTTCACAGTCAAAGTACTTCTGAGCTGGAATGTTTCCTCCTTGTCCTTGTGACTGTTGACACTTTTCTGACTGATTACTTTCTGAACTAGTTATGTTACCACCAGTGTGTGTGTGTGTGTGTGTGTGTGTGTGTGTGTGTGTGTGTGTGTGTGTGAGAAAATGCCACACCTGGTGACTAGAGGTATTTCAGCTAAATAAAGCCTAAAGTCCCTAGACACCACCATTTCTCAGCCTTGTCCAGATTTGTTGTGCTAAGAGTTGAGAAGAGCTATGATGGGAAGTGAGAAGTGAATTTGTATTCCGCATTATTGGCTTTGTTTGTCCAGGTTTTTTGTGCTATGATGTTGAGAGCTATGGTGAGAAATGAGAACTGAATTCACTAAATGATAGCCATTAAGTTTCAGTCTTCCTATATTTTAGGAAACTGCTGATTTGGAATAGTGGTATGTTGCTCTGACTGTAGTGCACAGGGTCCTGGGTTCGTGACATGCATGGTGGTAACAACATTTTATTCTAGCAACTTTCCAAAATTATACAAGCAATGTTTAAAATGTGTCCCTGGTTTTTGACCCCCCCCCCCCAAAAAAAAAAAAACTGAACTTGAAAATAAGTGTGCGAGAAGCTGTGCAAGATGCCTATGGCTTACACTACTGTCATTCTATTTATAGTGTGGGTGTGAAAGTAGACTGTTATGATGGAAATGTTCTGAATTGGGCAGTTTTGTCATTATTGGTTCATGCATTTGTTTCATTGCCTACAGTACAGCCTACTGGAAAAATGTTAAAACAATAAATTGAAAATGTGCTCTAACAAGTGTGTTGAATTATATACAATGAATATAACTTAATAAAGTCCGGAAAGTGTAACAAAGAAAAGAACACATATGTTTCTTCTTTTGTGTGTAAGGGGCCAATGATTTGAAAACAGCACAAAGGTAATCTTTATTCTCCACTGGCCAGATGCATTTTCTTTGGCTGTGGTGTGGGTTTCAATGTTATTTCAATGCATGTGCGTTTCAAGGGCAGAGAAGTTTTAATGCCAAGTCCATTTTCATTGAGATAGTATTGCTTTGTTTAGCAGATGTCAAAATAAAATCCAAATAATCATTGTAGAAGTAAAGCAGTATGCACACATGAGTGTTTATGGTAAATGGGGTGAAATCACCAGGTAATGGGACACTGGAATGGCTGCAGGTGGTGTTGCCTTATTTTGGTTGTCTATCTTCAGTTTGCGTTTGAAAGTTTATCTCACAATTCCACCGGAGTGGGCGGCGTTACGTAATTATGTATGCAAATCAGATGTTAATCAGCGTACAGATTTGTACCTATTTTTCATGGGCCTTGTCCAGATTTTTGATGTTTCCAGGTTGAGAGGTATGATCAGGACTACCTCAACAGTGATCTTCCTTGACTCCATTTGGCAGATATGTTGTTTCATCCAGATTTGCTTCTGTGAGAGTTTCAAAGGAAACATAAGATGAGGGTGTCTGATGTATCAGTGTATTACTCAGATAAGCAGGCAGTATCAGCAGTAGGGCAGCACTACTTAAAATGTCAGCAATAATTACATATTTGTGAAATAACATACTGTAAGTAAAATTTAGTGACCACAGTGGCTTAGTAGTTACTGTTACTGCTCCACTATGCTCCACTATGCTCGATGCCCAAGTTCTAATCCAAGCTGGTGTGCCTTATGTGAAGTCCCTGTGCCCCTCCTTGTGTCAGCATGTTTTTTTTTCATCTGCTGCAGTTTCCTCCCATATCCCAAAGGTATGATGTAGGAACATATATATGTGTTCTGTGACTCATTGGCTTCCTATCTAGGACTAGTTTCTATTAATTGTACCCACGGAGAGCCAGGATGGTCTGTGGCTCCCATGTAACCCTGAAATGGATAAAAATGGATGTTGTCAAATGAATTAATGAATGAAAGTTCTAAAAAGAAGACATTACCTCTTATTGCAGTTTTTTTATATATCTGCATAGGTGCACGACTGATCTCATTGAATAAAACCAGCCTAGAAGGAGTGACCTTTGAATGTGCAGCCCATATATTACAAAGTGCACCAGAAGAAGTGGAGCTAATCATTTCACAGCCAAAAAGTAGGTGAATGTTTTGTTGTACATAATATGCTCTCACTGTGTCACTCCTGCTGACTGAGACTCATTGGAATAAGGAAAGCTCTGTTGAGACATTAAAGTCAATTTACTTAGAAATTGATACTTCTATTTTCAAAAATAAAAGATAATAAATTTGTGTTACCGAGCTTATCACATCAGACAAAGTTACAGATTTCACTGTGGTTGTGTGTGTGTATATAAACATGATGCTTGTTTGTGCATATAAAGGAAAAGTTCAAAATAAGCAATTCATTTGGCAGATACATAGATATAAATATGTGGATGTACTTCTAAACTTTGAAGTACAAAAATCTTGAATGACTAATGCTCAATCCTGAAAGACTGAAAGCCAGAATAATGGAAAAAAAAACCACTTATGATTTCTCAGAGGGACATGTCCACCTGCACCCCCCATGCCCCTTGCTAATTATGTATACCAACTCCAAACTCACGCTAAAGTGGGGAAGGGGCAAATTTCCCAGTCCCCACTGTGCACAATGTTGCATGGACTTAACACCAGCAGAAGCGATCAAATGAGTTTCTATCACTTCTGCCAGTGTTAAAACACGTTTGAGATTAAGTTGGAGTGATTCTATCTCAGTATGTGTGTGTATTTTATATATATATATATATATATATATATATATATATATATATATATATATATATATATATATATGTATATGGAGAGACACACACACACACACACACACACACACACAAAATGTTTTGTGAATTGCACTCTTTGGCAGGAATTCAATAAGTTGTTATTCATGGTCCAACAGTACATGTTCATGAGTTACAGTAGACCGGACGGTTCCTTGTAGCTGCATGTGCCATGATTTAATTAACATGATTCCATTGATACTCTGAAACAAATGATTTTATGCAACATGAAAAACTACAATATATATGCATATGTTTGTGCATGTATAAAGATGTAAATTTTGTATGCAAAGACTTGCATATTATGTTTTTGTTTGTAGCCTGTATACTCTTACTATATATTCCTGTTGTTATTTGCCATGCAGAACTTGTATAGTATGTTTGCGAAGCCAGGGCCTCCACTGAAAAGGGGTTCTCATGCCTGCCCAGTTTGACAATCCAGTTAACAAATGCAAATTAAATAAAAATAAATATAGCCTCTGCCTCATTTAGTGTAAAACTAGTAATAGGGCTATTATGAAGTACTGTTTCAGAGGAAGTAAATTTAGCCTCAGTTAGTGTAATGCACAGTAATTCTCAAGACTCTTGTACTCGTAGTCTCTGTAACATACTATAATGTTGTACTCATTTTCCAGGGCTCCGTCCCGCAAGCATTTTCACAGAATGAACCCAGTATTTTTTATTTATCTGGGATCCTCCTACCCTTCCTTGTAATATACATAGTAATGATCTTTATCTAGGTCCTAAATTCAAAAGATCTGCTTCAGATTCAGAGGTGCCTTTCACCCCACCGCCAAGATGTTAAGTAGTTTATTTTGTAGTTGTATCCACCAATTCCCATGTAGTAGAATGCCGGGTTTATTTCCAAAGGCACACACACGTCCTTCTGCCTCCCATAGGATTTTGTGCTTGCTGCCTAGGGACAGGCACCTCCTGTCCCTTGTCCTAATGTACTACTTATTCTCCATCCTTGTGCTGATGTATTAATGTCATTGTCCATTGATAACCTCACCTCATTTAAGCTTAAAATGATGTTCAGTGTTCAATGGGGACCATTCATCTCTTGTATAAATAACAGGTTGTTCATTGCTCATGCCCTTTTCATTTCCCAGAACATGTGTTACTGTTTTTGTTACCCAGATGAATTAATGTGTCGTGCCACTGCTAAACATGGTGTACTAGACCTGTTTTTGCATATCCTGCTTATGAGATCATTTAAATCATTTTTGCATTCTGCCTTTCAGTTATACTGTATGAACTTGGTATAAAAGCTGTACAAATATGCAGAAACACAGCCGGGGCAGGAAACCCAGTGAAAAGTAGGGAAAGTGGGTCTCAATAAAAGAAGGTACATGCTATCTTTGTTGTAGTACCACATATGGACAAATTAGGGCATTGTGCTCTGAAGTGAGAGTGTTGGTTCCCTATTGAAATGTTAACACTCATAATGCCTAGTGCCAATCCCCCCAACACGCACTCAAAATTCAGGAGAAGAGTGAATATTGACCATTACTCCTCTCCCATTAACTTTTTTTTGTGTGTGTTTGTGGAGTGGCAAACTGCCCATGTCCCTTGAACTTTTATACATCACTAACTTCTCGATTGCCATACCTCAGAGAAAAGGGAATATTCCTAGATATGTCCGTCTCGGACTTAGTATATGTCAGCCCATTTTGCAGCCATTCAGTCTCAGCATTGTAGGACTCTGGGAAAGCTGGTCCTAATATTTCAAATGGTTAGTAAATGTATCTATAAGTTATCTATGGCCTGTAGCTGGCATAATAGGCAACTAAGACCAAATGAGAGGTGGTGTATGCCATAATTTAATGGGATATATCTGGCTGAAGTGGTTGCTTGTGCCACAGCTGAGTAGTCTGATATAATTTCTTTTTTCCAAAACATTTTAATTTTTTTATATAATTTTTTGGCATCCTTCCTGATACAGAACATAACTGTGATCATAGGAACGTAATGCGTGCCATAATCCTACGGCATACAGCTGACACGTGGTGTTGCTGGGGCCTTAGGAGAGGTTAGTGTTGTACAGCTGATATGAGAGGCTGCTAGACACACTGTAGAGTACCGTATGCCATAATGTTAAGATACACTGCTACCACAGAACAGTGCTGTATGCTGGGCCACAGGAGAGTTTATGGTGTACAGCTGACATAAAAGGCCAGAAGAAAGTACCTTATGACATAATTTTATGAACTGCTACTGGCCCCGGTGACTCTTAGTCTTAATTTTAGTTTGGACAGTAGCAATGAGCATGACATTGTGAGATGTTTATTCATATTCGGCTATGCTTTGCTTTCTGTAGTTTGCAAATAGATATAAATGATTAAGTATAAATGATTTATACATTCTTGCTTAAGAGTAAGATGTGAATTGTATGAGTCAGGTAGTTCCATCCTTCAGGAGCTATTATGAAAGCAGTAAGACATAGATGTCAAACATGATTTGCTCTACACCAGAAATGTTCATGACTCTCATGTACTGTCTGACATGTTAAAGGTACTGTCTTGGTAGCCATGGCATAACACAGAGCACTGCTTTTGTTGATTTTTCATTCTATTCTTTTCAGGCTGTATAACTCTGTTTGCTTATTGACTTACTAATTAAATTGTTTACATAATAGTGAGACACACTGTTCCATACATGCCTCTTTTTAGGAAAGAGTACAGGTCAGAGCATTCTACGAAATGCTAATATAATCAAGCAGAGCAGAGACTGAACAGGGTAGGAAGAGTGCATGTCTCAAGTGACATTATATATTCACTAGCAGTAGTACTCTTCCCAGTAGACTAGACTATCTCAAATTAATGTCTTAAAATTCCTTATTGTTTAACAGTCACATTTCAACAGCATGTGTTCTAGTGAAATGACAGCTCTCAATTCTGCCTCATGCTGTGGCCAGTACAGCTAGCCTTGCTTAAGGATAACATGCAATCATTGGGCTTGTTTTATAAACATTTACTGCTTTGCAGCACCAGAGTAAGGAGCTGCATGTGGAGTTTGCTAAGATGATCTTTAAAATCCAGCAGAGAAGGCGGAGTTCAAACTCAACCAAACTGAGTTGTGCTGTAAGGCTGAGGAATTACAGTGATACAGAGTAAATAGCAGTGGTAATGGCCATATCTCTCAACCTGTCAGAGCAAGAAATCTGGACAAAGCCGGAAATAATGGGAGAACAAAGGGTTAAAAATAGATAGGTTTTAAATATTGCTCCTATAAACTTACAAAGTTGCTAAAATGACAGGTTTTGCATTATTATGCATTTTCTGAAGGATATGAAGTCTGAAACTCAAATGTTTGTCATTATTTTGTATTATTTAGTGACTTAAATCCTCAGTGATTTACCAGAAAAACAAATTTTATCAGGAACAGACCAAAATTATGAGGCAGAATTCTGGACAATTGTGAGATATGGTCATGACAGTTGACTAAAAGGCAGAGCGCATGCACGTAAAACAAGGAAAACCATGAAGGAGTTGTATGTGACTTCATATCACTGCATATTTGATGAGCATGTCGTTTGCCTAAAATAGTGACTGATAGAAATGTCTACAGCATGAAAAAGAAGTTGCATGGAGAACAAGATTATGAACAGTGCAAAAGACACAGCTAAAAAAAATCTGGATAACCAGGCATAACTCCTCAGTCACAGTATGCTTATACCAGAAATGTTGTTGCTCTGTCAGAAATAGTGACAGACTCATGGCCAGCAACATGAAATACATATTCAGAATTAAATAATGTGCACACCAGCCACTCAAACAGTATCTAACCTAGGATAGTTGTGTGCATACGGCAGTGATTTCTGCCTCCCAGAGTAGTACTAACAGAGATATTGCCAGTTACTAACTGGTGCTACTACTTTCTCAGTGTTCTGTGTAAACTGGGCATTTATGTACACATGTAGATGCAGTGTTGAGCACTGATATCAGCAAAGACATGGGCCCCGGGATTCATGAACCTTGCGCCAGGCGCCCGCATAGCGTCGGCGTTATAAAGCCAAATATGGCCACCGAGCGATTCAGGTATGAATCAATCCCACGTGCACTACCGGCGCGCGGACCGCCGCCCGGCGAGGTATGCTAATCACACTGTGCGCGGTATTGCACCATGCAAATGAAGGCAAATAGCGATCCACGGTTGGGCAGGCGTAAGCACGGCAATGTAAACCAAAAACGGTTTACATTTACCCAAACATGACCAAGGAGTAATGGAAGGCTGTCAACGTCAGGTATCATACAGGTGCAATATGCCAATGGCGAAAGGCACAGAGAATGTCCAAAGAAAACATGCACAAACTGTAAATAATGACATAAATGTTATGTATGCAGAAACCACAGCAGAACACCCGGATATGTGCACAGAAGGTGCAAAACAATGAAATAATATGAGAATGTCCTAAAAGAGCAGTATAATACACATCAGCTGCACAGCCACCACACACCATAGTATGTATGGAAAGCCTCAACCCCAGCGCAAGGGTTGTCAAGGAGTGGCGGCAGTGTTCGGCGCCAGAACCATGTATTAGCAGTCAATGCCATGCAAATGAGGCAGATAATAGTGAATCGCAAAACCGCGCGTGTAAGGATGGAGCAACGGCGAGCGGTAGTACACCGAGGAGTGGCCTACACGGGATACATGTCAATCGCAGAGGGTGTGCCACTGTAGGAGGAAGCACATTGGAGGCCAGCAAACATGGGCTGTACAATGCACATCACAGCAGCAGGATCGTGTGAGGAAATAGATGCGCTGAGAGTACATAATGCCCGCATAGATGCATGTGCACGAGGATGACTACGTTCCCCAACCCAGTCATGTGACGGCCTCCCGTCAACAACCACGGATATAGGAAGGTAATGCGGAGAATATGAGGAAATGCGGAAGCAGTGTAATTGGAGCTGCAATGAGCAATCAACACCAATCAATCCACAAAGGGCAAACCGCGGCAGTTGGCAACTCTGCATGCAGACTCCTGCAAACGGGAAAGGGAGGCATAGGAATGCAAAGATAGTAGGGATGTAGTAGAAATGCAAAGAGCAAAGAACCGAAATAGCACAGCCAAGTACAGAGGTAGCATAACGGCGGCGGCAGACAAAATGCATCATATGCCATGTGCCTGCAGGATGCACTGCAGGCAATAGAAGGTGCAACGTGCAGAAACAGTAATGTAAGATGCAAAGCTAAGCCAATGCAGGCAACTGTAATGTAACACTAAAGGCAATACCGTTGCAGTTGCAACGGTAAAACACCGAAGATAATCCACAGATACGGCTGCACAGACACACCCAATGACATCACCGGGTATACAGCACAACAGTATAAAGTGTGAATGCACACAGCGCGATTTCCCAAACGCCGCACCGTAGGGTGTAAACACACGGGGAACTTTTAATATGTATATGTTGGGTGCCGCCGTGGCCGTGATGCATAGGTATGTGTCAGAGACAGACGGAGTTGCGGAGGAGGGTGCCGACAACCACCGTAGGCCTCATAGGAGAAGGAGAGTGTTCAGACCAAGGGTGACCTACCAGGGGCTGCAAGACCTGGAGATAGTAGAGCACTACAGGGTGGACAGGGACACGTTACAGCAAATAGTGGAGCTGTGCCGGCCACACCTGAGAACAAGAGACAACAGAGGGGAGCCCATCCCAGTGGACACAAAGGTATGTGTGAGCTTGCGAATACTGGCTACAGGTACCTTTCAAAGGCCAGCCGGGGATATAATGGGTATCTCACAGGCATCAGCATCCAGGGTACTACACCAGTTCCTGGATGCCATGTTACGACATGCCCATGAGTATATAAACTTCCCCAGATCTCAGGAGGAGTTGGCTAGCAATATGCGCCACTTCCACCGTGTGGCACAATACCCCGAGGTACTGGGTGCGATAGACTGTACCCACATAGAAATCAAGTCACCGCCGGGAGCAGGGTAGACGCTACATAAACTGCAAGGGATACCCTCCATCAATTGCCAGGTCGGTGCAATGCGCAGGGCATTATCATGGATGTGGGTGCTGGCAGCCCTGGAAGCTACCACGATTCCCATATCTGGCATGCCTCACAGCTGTATCAGGTATTCGCCAGGGGGGACATGACAGAAGGTCACCATGTGGGCGATGCTGGCTATGCACTGGAGCCGTGGATGATGACACCCATCAGAAATGCACACACGCACATGCAAGAACGCCATAATGAGGCACATGCAAAAACCAGAATAATCATAGAACGTGTGTTTGGGATGTTGAAATCACGGTTCCGGTGCTTGGATACATCCGGTGGAGCCTTGCAGTACTCTCCAGGCACATGTGCCCACATATTCATAGTATGTTGTATGCTACACAATATGATTCTGCGGAAACAGCTGCTGCAGGGACATAATGGTGTAGGGCCACCAAGCCCGCCACAACTGCCAAGGCAAGCACAGCCACGGGGCGTCAGCGCCATGAACACACTGTGCCAGCCCCAGTAGGTAGACGTGAGGCATACCCTAATATGCCTACGCCTGGCAAAGAGAGAACGATAGCACATACTTTGACAGCGAGGCCCCATGGACTGACACCTCCTTACCTGCACACACAGTGAAATGGACGCCACACAAACATGTCCGCCCGTAATGTGTACCGTATGGGCGGACCTATGTGTGACTCCAACAAAGGCACCACCCAAACACTGCACACCCAATAGCCAGCAGAGCATGGAACGCCAACACCTCAACCGACGCCGGTTCTACAGCAGACGGCGAGTCAGATGCTGCCACTATCGCCGCAAGTCGACTACATATGTACTTATGTGCATACACAGATACGGAAATAGATATCAGTAGACACGTAGAAATATATGTACACATACACAGATATAAAGTACAACAGGTTAATATGGAACCCAGGGATGCAAGTTTACAGATAAGTAAGATGCGAAATCTCCACATAGTAAACATAGTGAACGACAACCCGATCATCTGGGAGGGTGGGCAGAGCAGGGAACGCCAGCCATGGAAATGTCAACCTGCATCAATACATATCCGCGGGTCGGGATGATCGCCAGGCCATGGTACAGTAACGGGATATGTGCGTGTCATATCCATAGGATATGAGTGCTGAGGTACACACCACCGCGGCGCGCCAACGAGGTACTGTGTGCAACCGTCGCGAAAGCGCAATCATACCTGTCAAGTGTATGCCATTATGAGGAACGACTCATTTGGGGTCTGAAACAGTTCATGTTCCTCGCAGTTCCTCAAAGTTCCACATTGAAATAGTCTGTCACACATTCATTGTTAGGAATGTATTTAAATGAAATCCTGGTAAATAGAAATTAATCATAGTAATTCATTAAAGGTTCTTCTTTGTAAGTAAATCAGCATATTTTAACCATCCTATGACCTTCTTAGCTGAAGTTGTTAGTAAGCCATTGGTATGTGTTCCACAGTTTGCCCATTTGTTCCACATTATGAATGTGTGTGTTCCTCATTTTGGAAATGGAAGGTTGAGAGCTATGGCGGCAATATGTGTATGTGTGAGGTGAGGTTGTCGTGTGTTCCGCTGTGTGTGTGTAATGTGTGTGCCACTGTAAAATGTGTATGTAGGTGACATGTCACAGGCGGAGTGTAATAACATGGGAACCTGTAAACTACAGGAACCATAGGCGTATGTACAGCAGTACCCACAAAGTAGTACTGACATCTCCTCAGTGGCTAGGCACGTGGCGACGTAAAACGATGCAAAGCAGAAATGTCCCAGAATGTACCACAGGACCATAGCCAACAGGAGATGCAAAGGACGATGTACAAACCATGACCGTATGTATGGCGGCCATATGGTAGACTCAACACGATACGCCGGCAACGCGTTACACAGCATCAGGCATGTACGGCGAAAATACGAATGTGCTATCCCGGCAC